>NC_139989.1:76743781-76746281 GCF_964263955.1 Coregonus lavaretus
CTCTCGTTGAGTCTTTGAAAGGAAGTTCAAATCCAAGGACACAGAAAGAATCCAATGGAACACGGTGATGTCATAGAGAATGATAGAGGCCTCTAGTGGCCAAAACCCGTATTATCATGGGCAGGGCCTTTGGGGGCTTCCTCTATTTTAATTAATGTAGACAACTGGGTGGGACTTCCATCTTTATTGGCTGGCCACGCCTCCAACCACACCCATACCTGCAGCCTTACAGGCGTACTGCCTAATAGCCAACTATCATCACAATACATTGTGTTAACACAGGATTGGCCAACTATCATCACAATACATTGTGTTAACGTAGGATTGGCCGACTATCATCACAATACATCGTGTTAACACAGCCTTGGTCGACTATCATCACAATACATTGTGTTAACACAGGCTTGGCCGACTATCCTCACAATATATCGTGTTAACACAGGCTTGGCCGACTATCCTCACAATACATCGTGTTAACACAGGCTTGGCCGACTATCCTCACAATACATTGTGTTAACACAGGCTTGGCCGACTATCATCACAATACATTGTGTTAACGTAGGATTGGCCAACTATCATCACAAGTAGATATATCAACACATTAATTTTCTAGCTTTATCATTTAATCATTTTCAGGGGCAATTTCATTTTGGCTTTATGCTTTCAAGTTAACACGTTCCATTCACCATTACACTCGGTTCATTCTGCTCCAGTCACTGCCTATGGACACCACCCGGCTCCTCACTGCAAGCCTGCAGACATCAAGCATCTGTGTCACGTGTTGACGTGTGTTTATGTGTTTAAATGTTTATGTGTTTATATTTATACTGGACAGAGAAGGAACCCTGGGGGCTTTTATAGAATGCTGATGTCTTACACACACACACACACACACACACACACACACACACACACACACACACACACACACACACACACACACACACACACACACACACACACACACACACACACACACACACAGACACACACACAACGCTGGAACCTTTGCCATGAGCTGTTAAAGCCATCGTCAGTTCGGGTCTTGATGTCACAGTAGTGATGATGTAATCACTAAGCGCCTCTGATGTTGTGATGAGTCATCGGCACTGGACGGGGACTAATGCCTTTTACCCTCTTCTCTCTCCTCCCCCTCCTCCTCCTCCTCCTCCTCCTCCTCCTCCTCTTCCTAATATTCTTCCTCCTCCTCCTCCTCCTCCTCCTCCTCCTCCTCTTCCTCCTCTTCCTAATATTTTTCATCTTCCTCCTCCTCCTCCTCCTCCTCCTCCTCCTCTTCCTAATGTTCTTCCTCCTCCTCCTCCCCCTCTTCCTCCTCCTCCTCCTCCCCCTCTTCCTCCTCTTCCTAATATTATTCTTCCTCCTCCTCCTCCTCCTCATCCCCCTCTTCTTCCCTCTTCCTAATATTCTTCATCTTCCTCCTCCTCTTCCTCCTCTTCCTAATATTCTTCTTCTTCTTCCTCCTCCTCCTCCTCCCCCTCTTCCTCCTCTTCCTAATATTCTTCTTCTTCCTCCTCCTCCTCCTCCTCCTCCTCCTCCTCCTCCTCCTCCTCCTCCTCCCCCTCTTCCTCCCCTTCCTAATATTCTTCCTCTCTCTCCTCCTCCTCCTCCTCCTCCTCCTCCTCCTCCTCCTCCTCCTCCGCCTCCCCCTCCGCCTCCCCCTTTTCTTCTTCCTCCTCCTCCTCCTCCTCCTCCTCCTCCTCCTCCCCCTCCTCCTCCCCATCTTCTTCTTCCTCCTCCTCCTCCTCTTCCTCCTCCTCCTCCTCCTCCTCCGCCTCACCCTCTTCCTCCTCTTCCTAATATTCTTCATGTTCCTCCTCCTCCTCCTCCTTTCCTCCTCCTCCTCCCCTCGTCTTCCTCTCTTCCCTGCTAGGGCAGTATGATGTTATGAAACGTTTAGATCTAAATATATACGATGTAGACCATCTGACCTCTTTAGTTGAGCAGCCAGGTCACACCAGATCCACTGCAGTATTAAACGTTTGTCCAGGTCCCCAGGATGCCGGGAGATGCCTTCAATACTGTCCACTAGGGGCAAACGTGAACACCTATTTTCTATCTAGTAGGCTCGCAGCTTGCTACGGTGTTAAGCCGCGAGCTATGGCTTCGAGGATCGCGAGTTCAATCTCAGTGCTAGTTTAAACCTATCCCAAAACCTTAACCCTTACCTTAACCAGTCAGAATTAATGCCTAAAGCATTTTTATCTGAGACATTCCCTTTGCCTTCCTGAGCCTTCCTACCCAGGTGTCTCAATGAGCTCTCACAGTCTCACTGCAGAATTAGACAATTTTGCACTTTTCTCTAAACTTCAAATTTCGAAGTTGCTCCAAACGTCAAATTTAGAAGTTGCTCCAAACGTCAAATTTAAAAGTTAAGGGTCAAGGTTAAGGGTTAAGGTTTGGGGTAGGGTAAAAAAAAATATTAAAAAAAATAATGAGTGTCTGCAATTGGGATTGAACACGCAACCTTTTGATCCAGAGT
>NC_139989.1:76751281-76781281 GCF_964263955.1 Coregonus lavaretus
AGCATGTAGTCCTTGATAGCCTGTAGTCCTTGACATCCTCATAGCCTGTAGTCCTTGACATCCACTGAATGTTATCCTGCTCCCAAATATATATACTGTAGCTATAGCCAACCACAGAACGTTATCCTGCTCCCAAATATATATACTGTAGCTATAACCAACCACTGAACGTTATCCTGCTCCCAAATATATATACTGTAGCTATAGCCAACCACTGAACGTTATCCTGCCCCCAAATATATATACTGTAGCTATAGCCAACCACTGAACGTTATCCTGCTCCCAAATATATATATATATATATATATATATATATATATATATATATATATGTATATATATATATATATATATATATACTGTAGCTATAGCCAACCACTAAACGTTATCTTGCTCCCAAATATAAATATATATACTGTAGCTATAGCCAACCACTGAACGTTATCCTGCTCCCAAATATATATATATATATATACTGTAGCTATAGCCAACCACTGAACGTTATCCTGCTCCCTAACATATATATACTGTAGCTATAGCCAACCACTGAACGTTATCCTGCTCCCAAATATATATACTGTAGCTATAGCCAAACACTGAACGTCATCCTGCTCCCAAATATATATATACTGTAGCTATAGCCAACCACTGAACGTTGTCCTGCTCCCAAATATATATACTGTAGCTATAGCCAACCACTGAACGTAATCCTGCTCCCAAATATATATATACTGTAGCTATAGCCAAACACTGAACGTTATCCTGCTCCCAAATATAGATACTGTAGCTATAGCCAACCACTGAACGTTATCCTGCTCCCAAATATATATATACTGTAGCTATAGCCAACCACTGAACGTTGTCCTGCTCCCAAATATATATACTGTAGCTATAGCCAACCACTGAACGTAATCCTGCTCCCAAATATATATATACTGTAGCTATAGCCAACCACTGAACGTTATCTTGCTCCCAAATATATATATATACTGTAGCTATAGCCAAACACTGAACGTTTTCCTGCTCCCAAATATATATACTGTAGCTATGGCCAACCACTGAACGTTATCCTGATCCCAAATATATATATACTGTAGCTATAGCCAACCACTGAACGTTATCCTGCTCCCAAATATATATACTGTAGCTATAGCCAACCACTGAACGTTATCCTGCTCTCAAATATATATACTGTAGCTATAGCCAACCACTGAACGTTATCATGCTCCCAAATATATATACTGTAGCTATAGCCAAACACTGAACGTTATCCTGCTCTCAAATATATATACTGTAGCTATAGCCAACCACTGAACGTTATCATGCTCCCAAATATATATACTGTAGCTATAGCCAACCACTGAACGTTGTCCTGCTCCCAAATATATATACAGTAGCTATAGCCAACCACTGAACGTTATCCTGCTCTCAAATATATATACTGTAGCTATAGCCAACCACTGAACGTTATCCTGCTCCCAAATATATATACTGTAGCTAAAGCCAACCACTGAATTTTATCCTGCTCCCAAATATATATACTGTAGCTATAGCCAACCATCGCAGTTGATATGGTCAGTAGTGACTTTGCCACATGATAGGTAAACAAACAAACAGTCAAGTAGCCTACAAGCGGAGTATGAAAAATGTCTGCACTCACTAAAAACAAGCGGATTCAGCAACACGGACACCGATGGAAATTCTTGCGATTTGACAGTTCCCAAAGGACATGAACTGGTTGAATCAACATTGTTTCTACTTTATAGGACAAGGCTTAATCAGTTTTATGGGAAACCAGCCAATAGTGTACAGCCATAATATAAATGTTTAATGTCTGTTTCCACTAGATTGCGTTACTGACTGACCAGACTGTCTGACCTGCACTGCCTCCTCCTGACTGATATCTAACCAGCCCAGAGGCTTGAAGAGACATTAGACTGTCTGACTGATATCTAACCAGCCCAGAGGCTTGAAGAGACATTAGACTGTCTGACTGATATCTAACCAGCCCAGAGGCTTGAAGAGACATTAGACTGTCTGACTGATATCTAACCAGCCCAGAGGCTTGAAGAGACATTAGACTGTCTGACTGATATCTAACCAGCCCAGAGGCTTGAAGAGACATTAGACTGTCTGACTGATATCTAACCAGCCCAGAGGCTTGAAGAGACATTAGACTGTCTGACTGATATCTAACCAGCCCAGAGGCTTGAAGAGACATTAGACTGTCTGACTGATATCTAACCAGCCCAGAGGCTTGAAGAGACATTAGACTGTCTGACTGATATCTAACCAGCCCAGAGGCTTGAAGAGACATTAGACTGTCTGAATGATATCTAACCAGCCCAGAGGCTTGACTAGACATTAGACTGTCTGACTGATATCTAACCAGCCCAGAGGCTTGAAGAGACATTAGACTGTCTGACTGATATCTAACCAGCCCAGAGGCTTGAAGAGACATTAGACTGTCTGACTGATATCTAACCAGCCCAGAGGCTTGAAGAGACATTAGACTGTCTGACTGATATCTAACCAGCCCAGAGGCTTGAAGAGACATTAGACTGTCTGAATGATATCTAACCAGCCCAGAGGCTTGAATAGACATTAGACTGTCTGACTGATATCTAACCAGCCCAGAGGCTTGAAGAGACATTAGACTGTCTGACTGATATCTAACCAGCCCAGAGGCTTGAAGAGACATTAGACTGTCTGACTGATATCTAACCAGCCCAGAGGCTTGAAGAGACATTAGACTGTCTGACTGATATCTAACCAGCCCAGAGGCTTGAAGAGACATTAGACTGTCTGACTGATATCTAACCAGCCCAGAGGCTTGAAGAGACATTAGACTGTCTGACTGATAACTAACCAGCCCAGAGGCTTGAAGAGACATTAGACTGTTTGAGCTACACTGCCTCCTACTGTGAGAGCCACGTCAGGCGACACTACACCGTCCCAACAATGCAAACACACATCCTGGTCGAGGTCACTGGAGACGGGGGGACACAAAGGCAACCATGGAAACGCTGGAAAGACAAAGATAACTCAAGAGGTAATTTTCTGTTATTTAACGTTCCTGAATGCCATTGACAATACCCCGATTTGATAAATACTCCTATTTGATAAACCATTTCTTTGTATTTCAGTTAGAGAAACTAAACTGTGAACTGTGTGTGTCATGCTTAGGAAAGGGACACTGAGGAGGAGGAGGAGGAGGAGGAGGAGGAGGAGGAGGAGGAGGAGGAGGAGGAGGAGGAGGAGGAGGAAAGGGGGAGTTTCTGTAAAAAGATGAAGATGCAAGTTATTAAAGTGTAAGAAGATTATGCTGAGGAGGATTCTGACAAACTATTGAGGAGGATATATGAGCTAGAGCAACAGAACAGAAACATATATATAGACTTGAAGCAGGAGAACACTGAATTAAAGAAAACGTCTAAGGACTTGAAGCATAAGAACTCTGAGCTAGAGAACACTTCTGAAGACTTAAAGCAGAAGAACTCTGAGCTAGAGAACACTTCTGAAGACTTAAAGCAGAAGAACTCTGAGCTAGAGAAAACTTTTGAAGACTTGAAGCAGAAGAACTCTGAACTAGAGAAAGACTTGGAGCAGAAGAATCAACAGGAAAAGTCATGTTCTATAAATTAAGCTCAGACTACACTCTTAGAAAAGAAGGCATTACCTAGAACCATAGCGGTTCTTCAATTATCCTCGTAGGTGAACCCTCTGAAAATAAACATTTTTTGTTACAATTGGAACCCTTTCACCACTAAAAGGTTCTAAGTAGAACCGTTTTCACCACCCAAGGGTTCTACCTGAAACAAAAAAGGGTTTTCCTATGGGGACAAACGAAGAACCCCTTTGCGTGTAGTATCAAAATAACTATAAATGGGAATTATCTTCTTGGAGATAAGTGTCAGAATCTGGGCACTAAACTCGCTGTTTTTGTGTTTTAATCACTGTTTATATCCATTTCTACTCAGAACAGACTGATAATACCCACCCAGTCCTGTAGATGAATACCTCTCTCAGTGGTTTTACAATATTTCAATCTTGTAGATGAATACGTCTCTGAGTGGTTTTACAATGTTTTAGTCTTGCAGATGAATACCTCTCTGAGTGGTTTTACAGTGTCTCTGTCCTGTAGATGAATACCTCTCTGATTGGTTTTACAGTGTCCCAGTCCTGTAGATGAATACCTCTCTGAGTGGTTCTACAGTGTCCCAGTCCTGTAGATGAATACCTCTCTGAGTGGTTCTACAGTGTCTCAGTCCTGTAGATGAATACCTCTCTGAGTGGTTTTACAGTGTCTCAGTCCTGTAGATGAATACCTCTCTGAGTGGTTTTACAGTGTCTCAGTCCTGTAGATGAATACCTCTCTGAGTGGTTTTACAGTGTCCCAGTCCTGTGGATGAATACCTCTCTGAGTGGTTCTACAGTGTCCCAGTCCTGTAGATGAATACCTCTCTGAGTGGTTTTACAGTTTATTTTTTATTTATTTTTATTTCACCTTTATTTAACCAGGTAAGCCAGTTGAGAACAGGTTCTCATTTACAACTGCGACCTGGCCAAGATAAAGCAAAGTAGTGCAATAAAAACAACACAGAGTTACATATGGGGTAAAAAAAAAAAACATAAAGTCAGAAATACAACAGAAAATATATATACAGTGTGTGCAAATGTAGCAAGTTATGGAGGTAAGGCAATAAATAGGCTATAGTGCAGAATAATTACAATAGTATTAACACTGGAATGCTAGATGTGCAAGAGATTATGTGCAAATAGAGATACTGGGGTGCAAAAGAGCAAATTAAATAACAATATAGGGATGAGGTAGTTGGGTGGGCTAATTTCAGATGGGCTGTGTACAGGTGCAGTGATCGGTAAGGTGCTCTGACAACTGATGCTTAAAGTTATTGAGGGAGATAAGAGTCTCCAGCTTCAGAGATTTTTGCAATTCGTTCCAGTCATTGGCAGCAGAGAACTGGAAGGAATGGCGGCCAAAGGAGGTGTTGGCTTTGGGAATGACCAGTGAGATATACCTGCTGGAGCGCAGACTACGGGTGGGTGCTGCTATGGTGACCAATGAGCTAAGATAAGGCGGGGATTTGCCTAGCAGTGATTTATAGATGGCCTGGAGCCAGTGGGTTTGACGACGAACATGTAGTGAGGACCAGCCAACAAGAGCGTACAGGTCACAGTGGTGGGTAGTGTATGGGGCTTTGGCGACAAAACGGATGGCACTGTGATAGACTACATCCAATTTGCTGAGTAGAGTGTTGGAGGCTATTTTGTAAATGACATCGCCGAAGTCAAGGATCGGTAGGATAGTCAGTTTTACGAGGGCATGTTTGGCAGCATGAGTGAAGGAGGCTTTGTTGCGAAATAGGAAGCCGATTCTAGATTTAACTTTGGATTGGAGATTCTTTATGTGAGTCTGGAAGTTGAGTTTACAGTCTAACCAGACACCTAGATATTTGTAGTTGTCCACATACTCTAGGTCAGACCCGTCGAGAGTGGTGATTCTAGTCGGGTGGGCGGGTGCTAGCAGCGTTCGATTGAAAAGCATGCATTTAGTTTTACTAGTGTTTAAGAGCAGTTGAAGGCTACTGAAGGATTGTTGTATGGCATTGAAGCTCGTTTGGAGGTTTGTTAACACAGTGTCCAATGAAGGGCCAGATGTATACAAAATGGTGTCGTCTGCGTAGAGGTGGATCTGAGAGTCACCAGCAGCAAGAGCGACATCATTGATATACACGGAGAAAGTGTCTCAGTCCTGTAGATGAATACCTCTCTGAGTGGTTCTACAGTGTCTCAGTCCTGTAGATGAATACCTCTCTGAGTGGTTTTACAGTGTCTCAGTCCTGTAGATGAATACCTCTCTGAGTGGTTCTCCAGTGTCTCAGTCCTGTAGATGAATACCTCTCTGAGTGGTTTTAAAATATTTTTCATCTTCAAAGTGGTAGGCATGTTGTGTAAATCAATTGATACAAACACCCAAAAAATCTATTTTAATTCCAGGTTGTAAGGCAACAAAATAGGAAAAATGCCAAGGGGAGTGAATACTTTCGCAAACCACTGTATATCATGTATAATTAAAATTAATATGTTTTGTTTAACTGATTGAACAAACGTTTTGTTTTTAACTTTTATTTGTGGTGTGGTTTTCATATCAGCCCTTTTGGGCTTCCAGCCTCACCTGAACACAGTTTTTACCTGTTTATTTTCATATCAGCCCTTTTGAGCTTCCAGCCTCACCTGAACACCGTTTTTACCTGTTTATTTTCATATCAGCCCTTTTGAGCTTCCATCCTCACCTGAACACCGTTTTTACCTGTTTATTTTCATATCAGCCCTTTTGGGCTTCCAGCCTCACCTGAACACCGTTTTTACCTGTTTATTTATCTGCAGTGTTTTGTCTTTCACTTCTTTTCTTTGGTGTGAATAAATAAAACCTAAAACATAATTGAGAAATGTTTTCACTTGCAATGACTTGTTATGTTTAAACCGTGATTTAAACTGAGACTCAGTGATATGACATGTAAGGCTGTGTGTCTGCCTGTATTCATATATGGACCTGATTTCCATTCAGACTGCTTTGTCCAGCCAAGTGGCACTTTGTGGGATACATTGAATGTAATGGAGTTGAAGTTGTGTTCCCAGCAGTCCACAGGATGGCGCCAGAGCAGCATAACTGGACTGGTGAGACATGAGTAATATACCAGGGAAATACACTATATATCAAATCAAATCAAATCAAATTTTATTGGCCACATGCGCCGAATACAACAGGTGCAGACATTACAGTGAAATGCTTAATTACAGCCCTTAACCAACAGTGCATTTATTTTTTTTAGAAAAAAAGTAAAATAAAACATCAACAAAAAAGTGTTGAGAAAAAAAGAGCAGAAGTAAAATAAAATAACAGTAGGGAGGCTATATATACAGGGGGGTACCGGTGCAGAGTCAATGTGCGGGGGCACCGGCTAGTTGAGGTAGTTGAAGTAATATGTACATGTGGGTAGAGTTAAAGTGACTATGCATAAATAATTAACATAATATACACAAGTATGTGGACACTCTTCAAATGAGTGGATTCTGCTATTTCAGCCACACCCGTTACTGACAGGTGTATACAATCGAGCACACATAGTTACACAGTGCTTTCGGAAAGTATTCAGACCCCTTGACTTTTTCCACATTTTCAGCCTTATTCTAAAATTGATTAAATTGTGTTTTTTTTACTCATCAATCTACACACAACATCCCATAATGACAAAGTTATGGGTTTTTAGAACTCCTGCATTGTCTTGGTTGTGTGCTTAGGCTCCTTGTCCTGTTGGAAGGTGAACCTTCACCCCAGTCTGAGGTCCAGAGCGCTCTGGAGCAGGTTTTCATCAAGGATCTCTCTGTACTTTGCTCTGTTCATCTTTCCCTCGATTCTGACTAGTCTCCCAGTCCCTGCCACTGAAAAACATCCACACAGCATGCTGCCACCACCATGCTTCACTGTAGGGATGGTGCCAGGTTACCTCCAGACGTGACGCTTGGCATTCAAGCCAAAGAGTTCAATCTTGGTTTCATCAGACCAGAGAATCTTGTTTCTCATTGTCTGAGAGTACTTTAGGTGCCTTTTGGCAAACTCCAAGCGGGCTGTCATGTGCCTTTTAATGAGGAGTGGCTTCCGTCTGGCCACTCTACCATAAAGGCCTGATTGGTGGAGTGCTGCAGAGATGTCCTCCTGGAAGGTTCTCCCATATCCACAGAGGAACTCTGGAGCTCTGTCAGAGTGACCATCGGGTTCTTCGCGGGTTCTTCGTCACCTCCCTGACCAAGGCCCTTCTCCCCCGATTGCTCAGTTTGGCCGGGTGGCCAGCTCTAGGAAGAGTCTTGGTGGTTCCAAACATCTTCCTTTTAAGCATGATGGAGGCCACTGTGTTCTTGGGGACCTTCAATGCTGCAGAAATTTTTTGGTACCCTTCCCCAGATCTGTGCCTCGACACAATCCTGTCTCGGAGCTCTACGGACAATTCCTTCGACCTCATGGCTTGGTTTTTGCTCTGACATGCACTGTCAACTGTGGGACCTTATGTAGACAGGTGTGTGCCTTTCCAAATCATGTCCAATCAATTGAATTTGAAGTTGAATACAAGTCCTTTCCTTTAATCACTGTATATACCTCCTTTTTAATCACGTTGTTTTCCCACTCCGATATCCGTCTCGAGTCCTTTTCTGCCGTCCATGACGATGTTAACTCCAGTGGTGGAAAAAGTACCCAATTGTCATACTTGAGTAAAAGTAAAGATACCTTACCAGAAAATGACTCAATTAAAAGTGAAAGTCACCCAGTAAAATACTACTTGAGTAAAAGTCTAAAAGTATTTGGGTTTAAATATACTTAAGTATCAAAAGTAAATGTAATTGCTAAAATATACTAAAGTATCAAAAGTAAAAGTACAAGTATAAATCATTTCAAATACCTTACATAAAGCAAACCAGACGATTTTCTTGTTTTTTAAATTTACGTTCAGCCAGAGGCACACTCCAACACTCAGACAATTTACAAACAAAGCATTTGTGTTTAGTGAGTCCCCCAGATCAGAGGCAGTAGGGATGTTCTCTTGATAAGTGCGTGAATTGGACCATTTCCTGTCATGCTAAGCATTCAAAATGTAACGAGTACTTTTGGGTGTCAGGGAAAATGTATGGAGTAAAAAATACATTATTTTCTTTAGGAATGTAGTGAAGTAAAAGTAAAAGTAGTCAAAAATATGAATAGTAAAGTCAAGTACAGATACCCCAAAAAACTACTTAAGTAGTACTTTAAAGTATTTTTACTTAAGTACTTTACACCACTGATTAACTCTCTTTCTTAGCTAGCTAGACTATGCACTTGCCTCTGCTATCAATACACTGTGCTAACATTAGCCTATTCTGTACCACAGAAAATAACAGTTTTAAACAGTTGTAAAAACCCACTTCTTCCAGACAGAATAGTTCCTGTAGATTCAGACTTACTCATCACCAATCTTTTGTTATGTCTCGTGGGTTTTATAACCACGTCTGTATAACAATTCAATAATGATGAGACAGGAGACAGGAATCAGTTCAACCATTTATCTGGAACGTGATCATCTCAATACATACAAACCCCCATGATGCTCTGCAGCACAACCCCAATATACAACAAATACATAGATAAGTAAATGGACACTAAACAAAACTCATAGAGGAATTTAAATGTTCAGTTGTAGAAAGTAGGGCCATGGGATAGGGTCAGAAAGGTCAGTATGTTTGATAACTGGTTACAGAGGTGACATAACAAGCATAAGGTCCATTATAACACAGTGAAGTAGAGGTGGGAGCTAAAAGCAGACATGGACAGTGAGACGGTGTGAGGAGGTCAGGGGTGAAACACTAGATCAGGACAGGTAGAAATGGCAGGGCTGGTTGTGTTCAGTGTGTGTGTCCAGTGTGTGTGTGTGTCCAGTGTATGTATGTGTGTCCAGTGTGTGTGTGTGTGTTTGTGTGTGTCCAATGTGTGTGTGTGTGTGTGTGTGTGTGTGTGTCCAGTGTGTGTGTTTGTCCTGTGTGTGTGTGTGTGTGTGTGTGTGTGTGTGTCCAGTGTGTGTGTGTGTTTGTCCAGTGTGTGTGTGTGTGTGTCCAGTGTGTGTGTGTCCTCTGTGTGTGTGTGTGTGTGTCCAGTGTGTGTGTGTCCAGTGTGTGTGTGTCCAGTGTGTGTTTGTCCAGTGTGAGTGTGTGTGTGTGTGTGTCCTGTGTGTGTGTGTGTTCAATGTGTGTGTGTCCAGTATGTGTGTGTGTTCAGTGTCAGTGTGTGTGTGTGTGTTCAGTGTGTGAGTGTGTGTGTTTCCAGTGTGTGAGTGTGTGTGTTTCCAGTGTGTTGGTGTCCAGTGTGTGTCTGTCCAGTGTGTGTGTGTGTGTGTGTGTGTGTGTGTGTGTGTGTGTGTGTGTGTGTGAGTCCTGTGTGTGTTTGTCCAGTGTGTGTGTGTGTCCAGTGTGTGTGTGTGTTCAGTGTGTGTGTGTCCAATGTGTATGGATGTGTGTGTCCAGTGTGTGTGTGTGTGTGTGTGTGAATCCAGTGTGTGTGTATGTGTGTGTGTGTCCAGTGTGTGTGTGTGGATGCGTGTCCAGTGTGTGTGTGTGTGTGTGTGGCCAGTGTGTGTGTGTCCAGTGTGTGTGTGTGTGTGTGTGTTCAGTGTGTGTGTGTGTGTGTGTGTGTGTGTGTGTGTGTGTCCAGTGTGTGTGTGTGTTCAGCGTGTGTGTGTGTTCAGTGTGTGTGTGTATCCAGCGTGTATGTTTAGTGTGTGTGTGTGTCCAGTGTGTGTGTGTGTGTGTTCAGCGTGTGTGTGTTCAGTGTGTGTGTGTGATCAGTGTGTGTGTGTCCATTGTGTTTGTGTATCCAGTGTGTGTCCAGTGTGTGTGTGTGTGTGTGTGTGTGTGTGTGTGTGTGTGTCCAGTGTGTGTGTGTCCAGTGTGTGTGTGTCCAGTGTGTGTGTGTCCAGTGTGTGTGTGTCCAGTGTGTGTGTCCAGTGTGTGTGTGTTTGTGTCCAGTGTGTGTGTCAGGTGTGTGTGTCTAGTGTGTATGTGTGTGTGTGTGTCCAGTGTGTGTGTGTGTGTCCAGTGTGTGTGTGTGTGTCCAGTGTGTGTGTGTGTCCAGTGTTTGTGTATGTCCAGTGTGTGTGTCCTGAGTGTGTTTGTGTCAGGTGTGTGTGTCCTGTGTGTATCTGTGTGTGTGTCCAGTGTGAGTGTGTGTGTGTGTGTGTGTGTCCAGTGTGTGTGTGTCCAGCGTATGTGTGTGTGTCCAGTGTGTGCGTCCACTGTGTGCGTGTGTTTGTGTGTGTCCAGTGTGTGTGTCTCCAGTTTGTGTGTGTGTGTCCAGTGTGTGTGAGTGTGTGTAAGTGTGTATATGTGTGTGTGTCCAGTGTCTGTGTGTGTGTCCAGTGTGTGTGAGTGTGTGTGTCCAGTGTGTGTGTGTGTCCAGTGTGTGTGTGTGTGTGTGTGTGTGTGTGTGTGTGTGTGTGTCCTGTGTGTGTGTGTGTCAGGTGTGTGTGTGTCCAGTGTGTGTGTGTGTGTGTGTGTGTGTGTGTGTGTGTGTCCTGTGTGTGTGTGTGTTTGTGTGTGTCCAGTGTGTGTGTGTCCAGTGTGTATGTGTGTGGTTCCAGTGTGAGTGTGTGTGTGTGTCCAGCATATGTGTGTGTGTCCAGTGTGTGTGTGTGTGTTTGTGTGTGTCCAATGTGTGTGTGTGTGTGTGTGTGTGTGTGTCCAGTGTGTGTGTTTGTCCTGTGTGTGTGTGTGTGTGTGTGTGTGTGTGTGTCCAGTGTGTGTGTGTGTTTGTCCAGTGTGTGTGTGTGTGTGTCCAGTGTGTGTGTGTCCTCTGTGTGTGTGTGTGTGTGTCCAGTGTGTGTGTGTCCAGTGTGTGTGTGTCCAGTGTGTGTGTGTTCAGTGTGTGTGTCCAGTGTGTGTGTGTGTCCAGAGTGTGTGTGTGTCCAGTGTCCAGTGTGTGGGTGTGTTTGTCCTGTGTGTTTGTTCAGTGTGTGTGTGTGTGTGTCCAGTGTGTGTGTGTGTCCAGTGTGTGTGTGTGTCAGTGTGTGTGTGTGTGTGTGTGTCAGTGTGTGTGTGTGTGTCTAGTGTGTATGTGTGTACAGTGTCCAGTGTGTGGGTGTGTTTGTCCAGTGTGTGTGATCAATGTATGTGTGTCATGTGTGTGTGTGTGTGTGTGTGTGTGTGTGTGTGTGTGTGTGTGTGTCCAGTGTTTGTTTGTCCGGTGTGTGTGTGTGTGTGTGTGTGTGTTCAGTGTGTTTGTTCAGTGTGTGTGTGTGTGTGTGTGTGTGTGTGTACAGTGTGTGTGTATCAAGTGTGTTTGTGTGTCCAGTGTGTGTCAGTGTGTGTGTCCAGTGTGTGTGTGTGTGTTCAGTATGTGTGTGTGTGTGTGTCCAGTGTGTGTGTGTGAGTGTCCAGTATGTGTGTGTTCCAGTGTGTCAGTGTGTGTGTGTGTGTCCAGTGTATGTGTGTGTATGTGTGTGTCCAGTGTATGTGTGTGTGTGTGTCTTGTGTGTGTGTGTGTGTACAGTGTGTGTGTGTGTGTGTGTCAGTGTTACCATGGTTATTATTTACAGGGACACTGAGGAGTAAACATAAACCCCAAACCCTGGATAGAGGGGCTCAGTGAATGTGGAGTGGAATGTGTTCAGGTGGGTCAGTGTGTCAGAGGAAACTCTGTATAAGGACAGAGTGCCGGCTGGCCAGTCCAGATACACTCCTACTCTGTGGGAGCTGGAGGAGGGGACGTCTATGGTAGTGGACTTATTATTGTGACAGGCAGAGTAACTGTTGTCAGAGCAGATCAGACTCCAGGACTTGTCATTCCATCCAATCCTACAGTCATCACTCCCTCCTCTCCTGCTGATTCCTTTATATGTCACTCCTATACCAGCCCCTCCCCCACTCCACTCTACCTCCCAGTAACAGCGCCCAGTCAGACCCTCTCTACACAGCACCTGTGTATAGTCCTCAAATCTCTCTGGGTGATCAGGATACGGCTGCTCCTCTCTCCTACATGTCACCTTTCTGTTCTCCTCAGACAGAGAGAGGAATCTGTTTACTGTGTTTAGGTCCAGTGTGAGATCACAGACATCTGATGGATGAAACCAGACACAATATTAGAAATCATCATCATTCACATTAGAATGTTAACTCACTTTTCACTAATTCATTTAATGTAGATACACCTGTATGCATGAACACACACACACACACACTGGAAACACATCCTGAACACACACACATCTTCATGCATGAACACACACACACATTTCTAAAGTAACACCAACAAAAACGCCACACACACATACACAGACACACACATTGTCAAAGCAACTCTTTGTAAACTTTGGTGTCCCTGATTTGTGCTTCTGTAGAACTACAGCTGATATTTAATATGACCAAGTAAGTAATGATGGTGGTCTTTGACTTTGACTTCACTTGAATGAAGACTTATTCTTAGTCATATTCTTCACAGCAGTCAACACTCACATTTTCTAACTCCAGGTTTCATTGTGTTCTCTCCACCATGTTCCACACTGTAGCGGTAAGCAGAAGAACAGACAGTCATTGAGGGATACACCTGAACTCACACACACACACACACACACACACACACACACACACACACACACACACACACACACACACACACACACACACACACACACACACACACACACACACACACACACACACACACACACACACACACACACACACACACACACACACACACACACACACACACACACACACACACTTGACACTCACACACACATTCAGCATATAACTTTGTATACGCGGTGGTAAGAATGTTGGCTGTGTGTGTGTGTATGTGTCCAGTGTGTGTGTCCAGTGTGTGTGTGTGTCTGTGTGTGTGTGTGTGTTCTGTTTGTGTGTGTGTGTGTCCAGTTTGTGTGTGTCCAGTGTGTGTGTGTGTGTGTGTGTGTGTGTGTGTGTGTGTGTGTGTGTGTCCAGTGTGTGTGTGTCCAGTGTGTGTGTGTGTGTGTGTGTGTGTCCAGTGTGTGTGTGTGTCCTGTGTGTGTGTGTGTGTCCAGTGTGTGTGTGTGTCCAGTGTGTGTGTGTCCAGTGTGTGTGTGTCCTGTGTGTGTGTGTGTCCAGTGTGTGTGTGTGTCCAGTTTGTGTGTGTGTCCAGTGTGTGTGTGTGTCCAGTGTGTGTGTGTCCTGTGTGTGTGTGTGTGTCCAGTGTGTGTGTGTCCTGTTTGTGTCCAGTGTGTGTCCAGTGTGTGTGTGTGTGTTTGTGTGTTCAGTTTGTGTGTGTTTGTCAAGTGAATGTGTGTGTCCACTGTTTGTGTGTGTGTGTGTGTCCAGTGTGTGTCCAGTGTGTATCCAGTGTGTGTGTGTGTGTGTGTCCAGTGTGTCCAGTGTGTGTGTGTCCAGTGTGTTTGTGTGTGTGTGTGTATGTGTCCAGTGTGTGTGTGTGTTTGTCCAGTGTATGTGTGTGTGTCCAGTGTGAGTGTGTGTGTGTGTGTGTGACCAGTGTGTGTGTGTGTGTGTGTGTGTGTGTGTGTGTCCAGTGTGTGTGCGTGTCTAGTGTGTGTGTGTCCAGTGTGTGTCCAATGTGTGTGTGTGTGTCCAGTGTGTTTGTGTACTGATACACGTGGACCCACACACACACACTGGACACACACACACAGGACACACACACACACACTGGACACACACACACTGGACACACATACACACACAGTCTTTATATAACTTAGTCCAAGTGGTGGTCAGAATGTTTGTCTTAACTAGCCTGATAACTCCAACATGTCTGATATGAACATTGACATAAACCCTCTACATACTTGAGTTTCTCCAGTCTGCAGTGTGGATCCTCCAGTCCAGCAGAGAGCAGTCTGACTCCTGAGTCTCCTGGGTGATTGTAGCTCAGGTCCAGCTCTCTCAGGTGTGAGGGGTTTGACTTCAGAGCTGAGACCAGAGAAGCACAGCCTTCCTCTGTGACTAGACAGCGTGACAGCCTGCAAAGAGTCAAATCATATTAAAACCACACTGCTATTCTTTGGTGGTGAAAATAGTGGCAGTATATTTTTTTTCAACATATTCAGATACACCAGTGTCCTGAAACATGCCATATCTATTCATAAATTAATGTATCATTATTATAAATGACAAATTATCAATGTATTGCTTGTAGATGTATAGTACAAATATTTGAGTAGACTGACCAGAGCAGTTTAAAAAGCAGTATCAGTCAAAAGACAGACAGTGAGGTATCAGATTTAGATTGTATTGAGTATACAGTCCACACCATATCTATTTTGACAGTGAAGATAACATTTTAAATGTGGCTCTGTACTTCAGCATTTTGGATTTGAGATCAAATGTTTCATATGAGGTGACAGTATATAATGTCACCTTTTATTTGAGGGTATTTTAATACATATTTGTTTCACCGTTTAGAAATGAAAGCACTTTATGTATCTAGTCCCCCATTTGAAGAAGTCATAAGTATTCTGACCAATGCACTTATAGTGTATTAAAGTAGTCAAAAGTTTAGTATTTGGTCCCAAACTCGTTGGTTGCATTTGCAGGTTGTTTTGGTTGCGTTTTGGTTTACGTTTTGCCCGATAGTAACTGAATGGTGGATGATGACTGGAGTAATTTTCTGTCTAAGTGAGTAGATAACATGTTTCTAAACACTACTAAATTAATCCTAATGATGCCATGATTAAGAAAAATCATGAATGAATCATGAATAATAATGAGTGAGAAAGTTACAGAGGCTACAACAAAACATGCTAACCTCTCACCATTACCAATAACAGAGGGGGTATGATCCTTGTTCCTCTGTAACTTTCTCATTCATCATCATTCACGATTCATTCATGATTATTCATAATCATAGTAGCATCCATATGAATGTAGAAGTGTTCAGAAACATCTCTATTCTTACTGACAATACAAGTGAAGTGACTCCAAAATGACAGGAAATTATTCACCATTCAGTTTCTATTAGGAAAAACATCATCCAAAACAAAACCAAGACAAACTGCAAATGTTTTCAACACGTTTGTAGATTCACAAGCTTGATGTAATCACTGCAGGTAAGGAATATGGGACCAAATACTAAACTTTTGACTAAATTAATCCTAGTGTGTGTGTTTGTGTGTCCAGTGTGTGTGTGTGTCCAGTGAGTGTCCAGGTTATTTGTGTGTCCAGCGTGTGTGTGTGTGTGTCCAGTGTGTAAGTGTGTGTCCAGGTTGTGTGTGTGTGTGTCCAGGTTGTATGAGTGTCCAGTGTGTGTGTGTGTCAAATGTGTGTGCGTGTGTGTCCAGTGTGTGTCAAGTGTGTGTGTGTGTGTGTGTCCAGTGTGTGTGTCCAGTGTGTGTCAAGTGTGTGTGTGTGTGTGTGTGTCCAGTGTGTGAGTGTGTCCAGTGTGTGAGTGTGTCCAGTGTGTGTGAACCAAAACAAACTGCAAATGCATTCAAGTGCAAGTGAATATGTCCAAATTATTACAACTTTTTCAAATGGGAGAACTAGATACATAAAGTGCTTTCATTTCTAAACAGTAACACAGATATGTATGAAAATATCCTCAAATAAAAGGTGACATTATATACTGTCACCTAATATGAAACATTCTATCTCAAATCCAAAATGCTGGAGCATAGCGCCAAATTAAAAACTGTAAGCTTCACTGTCCAAACACATATGGTGTGGACTATGTGTGCCTGGTAAACACATGTGGATCTGGTGAACAGTTATCACTTGTTGACCAACTACAGGAATACTGACCTCAGAGTCTTCAGTTGACAGTGGGGATTCTCCAGTCCATCAGAGAGCAGCTTCACTCCTGAATCCTTCAGGTCATTGTTACTCAGGTCCAGCTCTCTCAGGTGTGAGGGGTTTGACTTCAGAGCTGAGACCAGAGAAGCACAGCCTTCCTCTGTGACTAGACAGCCTGACAGCCTGCAAAGAGTCAAATCATATTAAAACCACACTGCTATTCTTTGGTGGTGAAAATAGTGGCAATATATTTTTTCAACATTTTCATTCATACCAGTGTCCTGAAACCTGCCATATATATATACACATCATTATTAGAAAAAATGATAATATTGTGTGTAGAGAGAAAAATGTATAGTACGAATATTTGAGTTGACTGACCAGACCAGTTTAAAAAGCAGTATCAGTCAAAAGACAGACAGTGAGGTATCAGATTTAGATTGTATTGAGTATACAGTCCACACCATATCTATTTTGACAGTGAAGCTAACATTTTAAATGTGGCTCTATACTCCAGCATTTTGGATTTGAGATCAAATGTTTCATATGAGGTGACAAAATATAATGTCACCTTTTATTTGAGGGTATTTTCATACATATCTGTTTCACCATTTAGAAATGAAAGCACTTTATGTATCTAGTCCCCCTATTTGAAGAAGTCAAACGTATTCTGACCATTTCACTTATAGTGTATTAAAGTAGTCAAAAGTTTAGTATTTGGTCCCAAACTCATTGGTTGCATTTGCAGTTTGTTTTGGTTGTGTTTTGGGTTATGTTTTGCCCAATAGTAACTGAATGGTGGAAGATGACTGGAGTAATTTTCTGTCTAAGAGAGTAGATAACATGTTTCTAAACATAACTAAATTAATCCTGATGATGCCATGATTAAGACAAATCATGAATGAATCATGAATAATAATGAATGAGAAAGTTACAGAGGCTACAACAAAACATGCTAACCTCTCACCATTAACATCTAATAAAAGGTGACATTCTGTACTGTTGCCTAATATGAAACATTATATCTCAAATCCAAAATGCTGGAGCATAGCGCCAAATGTAAAACTGTAAGCTTCACTGTCCAAACACATATGGTGTGGACTATGTGTGCCTGGTAAACACATGTGGATCTGGTGAACAGTTATCACTTGTTGACCAACTACAGGAATACTGACCTCAGAGTCTCCAGTTTACAGTGGGGATTCCCCAGTCCAGCAGAGAGCAGCTTCACTCCTGAATCCTTCAGGTCATTGTTACTCAGATCCAGCTCTCTCAGGTGTGAGGGGTTTGACTTCAGAGCTGAGACCAGAGAAGCACAGCCTTCCTCTGTGACTAGACAGCGTGACAGCCTGCAAAGAGTCAAATCATATTAAAACCACACTGCTGTTCTTTGGTGGTGAAAATAGTGGCAGTATATTTTTTCAACATATTCAGATATATCAGTGTCCTGAAACCTGCCATATCTATTCATAAATTAATGTATCATTATTAGAAATTATCAAAGTATTGCTTGTAGAGAGACAAATATAAAAGTACAAATATTTGAGTAGACTGACCAGAGCAGTTTAAAAAGCAGTATCAGTCAAAAGACAGACAGTGAGGTATCAGATTTAGATTGTATTGAGTATACAGTCCACACCATATCTATTTTGACAGTGAAGCTAACATTTTAAATGTGGCTCTATACTCCAGCATTTTGGATTTGAGATCAAATGTTTCATATGAGGTGACAAAATATAATGTCACCTTTTATTTGAGGGTATTTTCATACATATCTGTTTCACCATTTATAAAAAATAAAAGCACTTTGCCCATCTACTCCCCTATTTGAAGAAGTCATAAGTATTCTGACCAATTCACTTATAGTGTATTAAAGTTGTTCAAAGTTTAGTATTTTGTTCCAAACTCGTTGGTTGCATTTTCAGTTTGTTTTGGTTGTGTTTTGGGTTATGTTTTGCCCAATAGTAACTGAATGGTGGATGATGACTGGAGTAATTTTATGTCTAAGTGAGTAGATAACATGTTTCTAAACACTACTAAATTAATCCTGATGATGACATGATTAAGAAGAATCATGAATGAATCATGAATAATAATGAATGAGAAAGTTACAGAGGCTACAACAAAACATGCTAACCTCTCACCATTACCAATAACAGAGGGGGTATGATCCTTGTTCCTCTGTAACTTTCTCATTCATCATCATTCACGATTCATTCATGATTATTCATAATCATAGTAGCATCCACATGAATGTAGAAGTGTTCAGAAACATCTCTATTCTTACTGACAATACAAGTGAAGTGACTCCAAAATGACAGGACATTATTCACCATTCAGTTTCTATTGGGAAAAACATCATCCAAAACACAACCAAAACAAACTGCAAATGTATTCAAGAAGTTTGTAGAATCACAAGCTTGATGTAATCACTGCAGGCAAAGAATATTGGACCAAATACTAAACTTTTGACTAAATTAATCCTAGTGTGTGTGTTTGTGTGTCCAGTGTGTGCCTGTGTCCAGTGTGTGTGTGTACAGTGTGTGTGTCCAGCGTGTGTGTGTGTCCAGTGTGTGTGTGTGTGTGTCCAGGTTGTTTGTGTGTCCAATGTGTGTCCAGTGTGTTTGTGCGTCCGGTGTGTGTGTGTCCAGGTTGTGTGAGTGTCCAGTGTGTGTGTGTGTGTCAAATGTGTGTGCGTGTGTGTCCCGTGTGTGTCAAGTGTGTGTGTGTGTGTGTGTCCAGTGTGTGTGTGCGTCCGGTGTGTGAGTGTGTCCAGTGTGTGTGAACCAAAACAAACTGCAAATGTATTCAACAAGTTTGTAGAATCACAAGCGTGATGCAATCACTGCAGGTTAGGAATATGGGACCAAATACTAAACTTATGACTACTTTAATACAATATATGAATATGTCCAAATTATTACGTCTTTTCAAATTGGAGAACTGGACACATAAAGTGCTTTCATTTCTAAACAGTAACACAGATATGTATGAAAATACCCTCAAATAAAAGGTGACATTATATACTGTCACCTAATATGAAACATTCTATCTCAAATCCAAATTGCTGGAGCATAGCGCCAAATTAAAAACTGTAAGCTTCACTGTCCAAACACATATTGTGTGGACTATGTGTGCCTGGTAAACACATGTGGATCTGGTGAACAGTTATCACTTGTTGACCAACTACAGGAATACTGACCTCAGAGTCTCCAGTTCACAGTGGGGATCCTCCAGTCCAGCAGAGAGCAGTCTGACTCCTGAGTCTCCTGGGTGATTGTAGCTCAGGTCCAGCTCTCTCAGGTGTGAGGGGTTTGACCTCAGAGCTGAGATCAGAGAAGCACAGCCTTCCTCTGTGACTAGACAGCCTGACAGCCTGCAAAGAGTCAAATCATATTAAAACCACACTGCTATTCTTTGGTGGTGAAAATAGTGGCAGTATATTTTTTCAACATATTCAGATATATCAGTGTCCTGAAACCTGACATATCTATTCATAAATGAATGTATCATTATTTGAAATTATCAAATTATTGCTTGTAGATAGAAAAATGTATTGTACAAATATTTGAGTAGACTGACCAGACCAGTTTAAAAAGCAGTATCAGTCAAAAGACAGACAGTGGGGTATCAGATTTAGATTGTATTGAGTATACAGTCCACACCATATCTAGTTTGACAGAGAAGCTAACATTTGAAATGAAATGACTTTATGTATCTAGTCCCCCATTTGAAGAAGTCATAAGTATTCTGACCAATTCACTTATAGTGTATTAAAGTAGTCAAAAGTTTAGTATTTGGTCCCAAACTCGTTGGTTGGATTTGCAGTTTGTTTTGGTTGTGTTTTGGGTTATGTTTTGCCCAATAGTAACTGAATGGTGGATGATGACTGGAGTAATTTTCTGTCTAAGTGAGTAGATAACATGTTTCTAAACACTTCTAAATTAATCCTGATAATGCCATGATTAATAAAAATCATTAATGAATCATGAACAATTATGAATGAGAAAGTTACAGAGGCTACAACAAAACATGCTAACCTCTCACCATTACCAATAACAGAGGGGGTATGATCCTTGTTCCTCTGTAACTTTCTCATTCATCATCATTCACGATTCATTCATGATTATTCATAGTCATGGTAGCATCCACATGAATGTAGAAGTGTTCAGAAACATCTTCTATTCTTACTGACAATACAAGTGAAGTGACTCCAAAATGACAGGACATTATTCACCGTTCAGTTTCTATTGGGAAAAACATCATCCAAAACGCAACCAAGACAAACTGCAAATGCATTCAACAAGTTTGTAGAATCACAAGCTTGATGTAATCACTGCAGGTTAGGAATATGGGACCAAATACTAAACTTTTGACTAAATTAATCCTAGTGTGTGTGTGTTTGTGTGTCCAGTGTGTGCCTGTGTCCAGTGTGTGTGTGTACAGTGTGTGTGTCCAGCGTGTGTGTGTGTCCAGTGTGTGTGTGTGTGTGTGTCCAGGTTGTTTGTGTGTCCAATGTGTGTGTCCAGTGTGTGTGTGCGTCCGGTAGGTGTGTGTCCAGGTTGTGTGAGTGTCCAGTGTGTGTGTGTCAAATGTGTGTGCGTGTGTGTCCCGTGTGTGTCAAGTGTGTGTGTGTGTGTGTCCAGTGTGTGTGTGTCCAGTGTGTGAGTGTGTCCAGTGTGTGTGAACCAAAACAAACTGCAAATGTATTCAACAAGTTTGTAGAATCACAAGCTTGATGTAATCACTGCAGGTTAGGAATATGGGACCAAATACTAAACTTATGACTACTTTAATACAATATAAGTGAATATGTCCAAATTATTACGTCTTTTCAAATGGGAGAACTAGACACATAAAGTGCTTTCATTTCTAAACAGTAACACAGATATGTATGAAAATATCCTCAAATAAAAGGTGACATTATATACTGTCACCTAATATGAAACATTCTATCTCAAATCCAAATTGCTGGAGCACAGCACCAAATGTAAAACTGTAAGCTTCACTGTCCAAACACATATGGTGTGGACTATGTGTGCCTGGTAAACACATGTGGATCTGGTGAACAGTTATCACTTGTTGACCAACTACAGGAATACTGACCTCAGAGTCTCCAGTTTACAGTGGGGATTCCCCAGTCCAGCAGAGAGCGGCTTCACTCCTGAATCCTTCAGGTCATTGTTACTCAGATCCAGCTCTCTCAGGTGTGAGGGGTTTGACTTCAGAGCTGAGACCAGAGAAGCACAGCCTTCCTCTGTGACTAGACAGCCTGACAGCCTGCAAAGAGTCAAATCATATTAAAACCACACTGCCATTCTTTGGTGGTGAAAATAGTGGCAGTATATTTTTTCAACATATTCAGATATATCAGTGTCCTGAAACCTGACATATCTATTCATAAATGAATGTATCATTATTTGAAATTATCAAAGTATTGCCTGTAGATAGAAAAATATATAGTACAAATATTTGAGTAGACTGACCAGACCAGTTTAAAAAGCAGTATCAGTCAAAAGACAGACAGTGGGGTATCAGATTTAGATTGTATTGAGTATACAGTCCACACCATATCTATTTTGACAGATAAGCTAACATTTGAAATGAAAGCACTTTATGTATCTAGTCCCCCTATTTGAAGAAGTCAAAAGTATTCTGACCAATTCACTTCAAGTGTATTAAAGTAGTCAAAAGTTGAGTATTTGGTCCCAAACTCGTTGGTTGCATTTGCAGTTTGTTTTGGTTGTGTTTTGGGTTATGTTTTGCCCGATAGTAACTGAATGGTGGATGATGACTGGAGTAATTTTCTGTCTAAGTGAGTAGATAACATGTTTCTAAACACTACTAAATTAATCCTGATGATGCCATGATTAATAAAAATCATGAATGAATCATGAATAATTATGAATGAGAAAGTTACAGAGGCTACAACAAAACATGCTAACCTCTCACCATTACCAATAACAGAGGGGGTATGATCCTTGTTCCTCTGTAACTTTCTCATTCATCATCATTCACGATTCATTCATGATTATTCATAATCATGGTAGCATCCACATGAATGTAGAAGTGTTCAGAAACATATTCTATTCTTACTGACAATACAAGTGAAATGACTTCAAAATGACAGGAAATTATTCACCATTCAGTTTCTATTGGGAAAAACATCATCCAAAACACAACCAATACAAACTGCAAATGCATTCAACAAGTTTGTAGAATCACAAGCTTGATGTAATCACTGTGGGTAAGGAATATGGGACCAAATACTAAACTTTGGACTAAATGAATTTGTCCAAATACTTATGACTTTTTCAAATGGGATAACTAGATACATTAAGTGCTTTCATTTCTAAACAGTACAACAGGTATGCATGAAAATATCCTCAAATAAAAGGTGACATTTTGTACTGTCGCCTAATATGAAACATTCTATCTCAAATCCAAAATGCTGGAGCATAGCGCCAAATGTAAAACTGTAAGCTTCACTGTTCAAACACATATGGTGTGGACTATGTGTGCCTGGTAAACACATGTGGATCTGGTGAACAGTTATCACTTGTTGACCAACTACAGGAATACTGACCTCAGAGTCTCCAGTTTACAGTGGGGATTCCCCAGTCCAGCAGAGAGCAGCTTCACTCCTGAATCCTTCAGGTCATTGTTACTCAGATCCAGCTCTCTCAGGTTTGAGGGGTTTGAACTGAGAGCTGAGGCCAACGGTTCACAGGATGTGTCTGTGAGTTTACAGCCAGTGAGCCTGTCAACAGAGTAAATACCATGAGGGACAGGTTGTATTAAAATGTTCCATTTAGCTTTTCCTGCTTACACTGTTACCCCTGCACTAATAATGTGAACACTGTGTATAGATGTCTCAATGCTACAACTTTTCTGATCCGTTTGTATTACAGTTTTTTTAAGACTTTTCAGCTGATAGAAAGTTTAGTCAGCCAATGAAAATGTTGTTGTTCTTACATACAGTAAAGTTTGGTCTGAGGGATAGTCACATGAGTACTTACAGAGGCAGTCAGCCAATAAAAATGCTGCTGTAACTACAATGTATTTTGGTGTGGGATATTTCCATGAATACTTACAGAGCTTTCCTGCAGCCTCTCACAGCTGGGAGCAGTCTCCTACGACCCTCCTCTGATGTCTTGTATACCTTCGGGTCAAACACATCCAGAACCTCCTCTGATATCTGCAGCAGGTAGGCCAGCGCTGAGCAGTGAGAAAGTGTGAGGTTTTTGGATCTCTTCTCTGACCTCAAGTACTCTTGGATTTCCTCCTGTACTGAATGGTCTTTCATCTCTATCAGACAGTGGAAGAGATTGATGCACCTCTCAGGGGAGATGTTCTTCCTCTGCATCACCTTAAGGGATCGGATTGTTTCCTGGACGCTGTCTGGACTGCTTTCTGTCTGTGTCACCAGACCTCGTAGGAGTTTCTGATTGGACTCCAGTGACATGCCATGAAGGAAGCGGACAAAGAGGTCCAGGTGTCCGTTCTTGCTCTCCAAGGCTTTATCCACGGTACTCTTCAGCAGCTCATGCAAGGTTAGCTTTTCAGATGCAGCTCTAGACTTTCTCTTGAGGAAGGGCTTCAGTGCATCCATGTTCTTGGTTGTGTAGCAATGGTACATGTAGACAGCTGAGAGAAACTCCTGAATGCTCAGATGAACAAAGCAGTACACCACTCTCTGAAATAACACAGACTCTTCTTTAAAGATTTGTGTGCACACTCCTGAGTACACTGAGGCTTCTTTGACATCAATGCCACACTCTTTCAGGTCTTCTTCATAGAACATGAGATTACCCTTCTCCAGATTTTCAAACGCCAGCTTCCCCAGCTTCAGAAGAATTTCCTTATCTGACTCCATGAGCTCCTGTTGATCCATCTCATCTCTTCCATGATACTTCTGGTTCTTCAGGCTGGTCTGAATGAGCAGGAAGTGTATTGACATCTCAGTCAGAGTCGTGGGCATCTCTCTCCTCTTGTCTGTACTCAACATGTGTTCAAGGACTGTTGCAGAAATCCAACAGAAGACTGGAATGTGGCACATGATGTGGAGGCTCCTTGATGTCTTTATGTGTGAGATGATTCTGCTGGCCAGGTCCTCATCACTGAATCTTTTCCTGAAATACTCCTCCTTCTGTGGGTCATTGAACCCTCGTACCTCTGTCACCTGGTCAACACACTTAGGGGGGATCTGATTGGTTGCTGCTGGTCGGGAGGTTATCCATAGGAGAGCAGAGGGAAGCAGATTCCCCTTGATGAGGTTTGTCAGCAGAACATCGACAGACGATGTCTGGGAGACATCAGACACCTTTTCATTGTGCTGGAAATCCAATGGAAGTCTGCTTTCATCCAAACCATCAAAGATGAACATAGCTTTACAGGCAGTGAGTTTCTTTGCATTGCCTATGTCTAGTTCTGTGTGGAAGCCATTTAAAAGTCTGAGAAGACTGTACTGGAGATCTTTAATCAAGTTCAGCTCCCGGAAAGGAAGCACAAATATGATATCCACATCTTGGTTCGCCTTCCCTTCAGCCCAGTCTAGGATGAACTTCTGCACAGAGACAGTTTTTCCGATGCCAGCGATGCCCTTCGTCAGCACAGTTCTGATGCTTCTCTCTTGGCCTGGTAAGGGTTTAAAGATGTAATTGCAGTGGATTGCTGTGTCATGTGAGGTTGGTGTCCTGGATGCTGTCTCTAGCTGCCACACCTCATGTTCATTGTTAACCCCTTCACTCTCTCCCTCGGTGATGTAGAGCTCTGTGTAAATCCTGTTGAGGGGAGTTTGGTTCCCTGCTATTTCCATGCCTTCTATCACACATTCATACCTCCTTTTCAGACTGTCTTTATGGTTTACTATAGCTCTCTGCAGGCTGTCATCCACTACAAGGGAAGAGGGAAAATGATGTGTATCAGAAACATTCATTGACAGGATGAAAAGTGGGCCTTCCACAACTACAGTAACTTCTATTATCTCATAATATTGTAGTTAACTACTGTAAATCATATTAAGGTATTGACTTGGCCCACGTGTGCAAGTGGTCTTACTGTTTTCAGAGCCTCTTGTTTTATTGGGTTGACTCAGGTGATGTAGTACAGGCCGTGTTCTGGATCTCTTTCTACTGTCCAACCTGACAACATTATACGTCTTTGCTGTAATGACAGTGGTGAATTATCATTCAGTAATAACAGTTTGGGGGAACAAGGTATGAGGATACCTCTTTCCAAAACATGTCCCCTGGTCACTCCCAGTACATATAATTAAAGGAGCCCAAGGCACCTTGATTACATAGATCACACAGAGGAGCGGTTGTGATTTCTATAAAATGATGTTTTCTAGGTGGAAGGTATACCCTGTGTATGAGATTAAAATGTATCAGCTGGTGATTAGGATTGTTAGATGAACCCACTAAGTTCCTGATGAACTCAACTGGTGAGCCTCTTTAGCAGCTAGTTCCATGGACACACTGATTTCAATGTCCTTTGCCAAGGTCAGATGACTTTCAGTCAACAGTCTCTTTTGTGTAGCTTCACTCCGTAGCCCAGATACTAGTCTGTCTCTAATGATGTCATTTAGAACAGCATTAAACTCACAGTGTTCTGGTAGTTTCTTTAATACAGCAGCAAACATTGTTACTGATTCTCCCTCTTCCTGATGTCTCCTGTGGAACCTGAACCTTTCAGCATTAACTAGTGGTTCTGGTGAAAAATGTCCTTTAAGTATCTCCACAATATCCCCATATGTCGTCTTACCTGTTCTGTCTGGCTGTAGCAGGCTGCCTAGTAAATTAAATGTCTTTGGCCCCATTACACTAAAACATGGAGGCACAATGTTGTCCTCATCCATGTCATTTACAAGAACTAAATATTCAAACCGTTCTGTATATGACCTCCACTGTTCAATACTTTCACCAAACTGTCCAATGTTTCCATCAATTCCAATAATTGTTCGTTTCTCAATAAGCTCCTGATTGTCACTCACTTCAATATTGTCCTCAACCACAGCAATATTTTCCTCAGTCACGTGATCTTCATTCACTTCACTCACTGACGTTTCCTCCTAAGTTCGCTCATTTAGCAGTTTTAATTAAAAGGTTTGTCTTCACAGTTGAATAAATGTCCTCTCTTTTAATCATTTTGTTTTCCTGCTTCGACGTATGTCTCGAGTCCTTTTCTGCCGTCCATGACGATGTTAACTCTCTTTCTTAGCTAGCTCGACTATGCACTTGCCTCTGCTATCAATACACTGTGCTAACATTAGCCTAGACTGTATCACAGAAAATAACAGTTTTAAACAGTTGTAAAAACCCACTTCTTCCAGACAGAATAGTTCCTGTAGATTCAGACTTACTCATCACCAATCTGTTGTTATGTCTCGTGGGTTTCATAACCACGTCTGTATAACAATTCAATAATGATGAGACGGGAGACAGGAATCAGTTCAACCATTTATCTGGAACGTGATCATCTCAACACATACAAACCCCCATGATGCTCTGCGGCACAACCCCAATATACAACAAATACATAGATAAGTAAATGGACACTAAACAAAACTCATAGAGGAATCTAAATGCTCAGTTGTAGAAAGTAGGGCCATGGGATAGGGTCAGAAAGGTCAGTATGTTTAATAACTGGTTCCAGAGGTGACATAACAAGCATAAGGTCCATTATAACACAGTGAAGTAGAGGTGGGAGCTAAAAGCAGACATGGACAGTGAGACGGTGTGAGGAGGTCAGGGGTGAAACACTAGATCAGGACAGGTAGAAATGGCAGGGCTGGAAATAGACACAGAGACACATTCTTATCATGGCTCAGACCTGACCTGAGACACCCAAACAGAAGATGCCATAGCAAAGTCCTGTCCAGTAGGCTATATGGGATTTCCTTTCATCAAAATCCAACACATGGAAATGTGTCCAGTGTGTGTGTGTCCAGTGTGTGTGTGTGTGTGTCCAGTGTGTGTGTGTGTCCAGTGTGTGTGAGTGTGTGTGTCCAGTGTGTGTGTGCGTGTGTGTGTGTGTCCAGTGTGTGTGTGTGTGTGTCAGGTGTGTGTGTCCAGTGTGTATGTGTGTGTGTCGTGTGTGTGTGTGTGTCCAGTGTGTATGTGTGTGGGTCCAGTGTGAGTGTGTGTGTGTGTGTGTTAATGTGTATGTGTGTCCAGTGTGTGTGTGTGTGTGTCCAGTGTGTGTGTGTGTGTGTGTGTGTGTCCAGTGTGTGTTTGTCCAGTGTGTGTGTGTGTGTCCTGTGTGTGTGTGTGTTCAATGTGTGTGTGTCCAGTATGTGTGTGTGTTCAGTGTCAGTGTGTGTGTGTGTGTTCAGTGTGTGAGTGTGTGTGTTTCCAGTGTGTGTGTGTCCAGTGTGTGTGTGTGTGTGAGTCCTGTGTGTGTTTGTCCAGTGTGTGTGTGTGTCCAGTGTGTGTGTGTGTTCAGTGTGTGTGTGTCCAATGTTTATGGGTGTGTGTGTCCAGTGTGTGTGTGTGTGTGTGTGAATCCAGTGTGTGTGTATGTGTGTGTGTGTCCAGTGTGTGTGTGTGTGGATGCGTGTCCAGTGTGTGTGTGTGTGTCCAGTGTGTGTGTGTCCAGTGTGTGTGTGTGTTCAGTGTGTGTGTGTGTGTCCAGTGTGTGTGTGTGTTCAGCGTGTGTGTGTTCAGTGTGTGTGTGTATCCAGCGTGTATGTTTAGTGTGTGTGTGTGTCCAGTGTGTGTGTGTTAAGTGTGTGTGTGTGTGATCAGTGTGTGTGTGTCCATTGTGTTTGTGTATCCAGTGTGTGTGTCCAGTGTGTGTGTGTGTGTCCAGTGTGTGTGTGTCCAGTGTGTGTGTGTCCAGTGTGTGTGTGTGTGTGTGTGCGTCCAGTGTGTGTGTGTGTGTGTGTCCAGTGTGTGTGTCAGGTGTGTGTGTCCAGTGTGTATGTGTGTGTGTGTCCAGTGTGTGTGTGTCCAGTGTGTGTGTGTGTCCTGTGTGTGTGTGTGTCAGGTGTGTGTGTCCTGTGTGTATGTGTGTGTGTCCAGTGTGAGTGTGTGTGTGTCCAGTGTGTGTGTGTCCAGCGTATGTGTGTGTGTGTCCAGTATGTGCGTCCACTGTGTGTGTGTGTTTGTGTGTGTCCAGTGTGAGTGTGTCCAGTGTGTGTGTGTGTTTGTGTGTGTCCAGTAAGTGTGTGTCCAGTGTGTATATGTGTGTGTCCAGTGTGAGTGTGTGTGTGTGTCCAGCGTATGTGTGTGTGTCCAGTGTGTGTGTGTGTGTTTCTGTGTGTCCAGTGTGTGTGTGTGTGTGTGTGTGTGTGTCCAGTGTGTGTGTGTGTCCTGTGTGTGTGTGTGTGTCCAGTGTGTGTGAGTGTGTGTGTGTGTGTGTGTGTGTGTGTCCAGTGTGTGTGTGTCCTGTGTGTGTGTGTCAGGTGTGTGTGTGTGTGTGTCCAGTGTGTGTGTGTGTGTCCTGTGTGTGTTTCCTGTGTGTGTGTGTCCAGTGTGTGTGAGTGTGTGTGTCCAGTGTGTGTGTGTCCTCTCTGTGTGTGTTTGTGTGTCCAGTGTGTGTGTCCAGTGTGTGTGTGTCCAGTGTGTGTGTGTCCTCTGTGTGTGTGTTTGTGTGTCCAGTGTGTGTGTGTCCAGTGTGTGTGTGTCCAGTGTGTGTGTGTGTGTGTCCAGAGTGTGTGTGTGTCCAGTGTCCAGTGTGTGGGTGTGTTTGTCCAGTGTGTTTGTTCAGTGTGTGTGTGTGTGTCCAGTGTGTGTGTGTGTCAGTGTGTGTGTGTCAGTGTGTGTGTGTGTGTGTGTGTGTGTGTGTGTGTGTGTGTGTCTAGTGTGTGTATGTGTGTACAGTGTCCAGTGTGTGGGTGTGTTTGTCCAGTGTGTGTGATCAATGTATGTGTGTCCTGTGTGTTTGTGTGTGTGTGAGTGTGTGTGTGTCCAGTGTTTGTTTGTCCGGTGTGTGTGTGTGTGTGTGTTCAGTGTGTTTGTTCAGTGTGTGTGTATCAAGTGTGTTTGTGTGTCCAGTGTGTGTCAGTGTGTGTGTCCAGTGTGTGTGTGTGTTCAGTATGTGTGTGTGTGTGTGTGTCCAGTGTGTGTGTGTGAGTGTCCAGTGTGTGTGTGTGTCCAATGTAACAGTGTGTGTGTGTGTGTCCAGTGTATGTGTGTGTGTGTGTGTCCAGTGTATGTGTGTGTGTGTGTGTCTAGTGTGTGTGTGTGTGTACAGTGTCCAGTGTGTGTCTGTCCAGTGTGTGTGTGTGTGTGTCAGTGTTACCATGGTTATTATTTACAGGGACACTGAGGAGTCAACATCATAAACCCCAAACCCTGGATAGAGGGGCTCAGTGAATGTGGAGTGGAATGTGTACAGGTGGGTCAGTGTGTCAGAGGAGACTCTGTAGAAGGACAGAGTGCCGGCTGGCCAGTCCAGATACACTCCTACTCTGTGGGGGCTGGAGGGGGGGACGTCTATGGTAGTGGGGTTACAATTGTGCCAGGCAGAGTAACGGTTGTCAGAGCAGATCAGACTCCAGGACTTGTCAGTGTATCCAATCCCAGAGTCAATACTCCCTCCTCTCCTGCTGATTCCTTTATATGCCACTCCTATACCAGCCTCTCTCCCACTCCACTCTACCTCCCAGTAACAGCGCCCAGTCAGACCCTCTCTACACAGCACCTGACTACAGTCCTCAAATCTCTCTGGGTGATCAGG
>NC_139989.1:76783781-76844968 GCF_964263955.1 Coregonus lavaretus
GTGTGTCCAGTGTGTGTGTGTCCAGTGTGTGTGTGTGTGTGTGTGTGTTGCGTTTGCATGTGTCCAGTGTGTATGTGTCAAGTGTGTGTGTGTGTGTGTGTCTGTCCAGTGTGTTCAGTATCTGTGTGTCCAGTGTGTGTCCTGTGTCCTGTGTGTGTGTGTGTCCAGTGTCCACACACACACACACACACACTGGACCGACACACACACACACACACACACACACTGGACACACACACACACACACACACACACACACACACACACACACTGGACACACACACACTGGACACACACACAAACACACACTGGAAACACACACACACAAAAACACACACTGGACCCACACACACACACACACACACACACTGGACACACACACACACACACAGACACACACACTGGACCCACACACACACACACACACACTCGACACACACACTGGACACACACACACACACACACACACACACACACACACACACACACACACACACACACACTCACACACACACACCACACAGTCTTTATATAACTTAGTCCAAGTGGTGGTCAGAATGTTTGTCTTAACTAGCCTGATAACTCCAACATGTCTGATATGAACATTGACATAAACCCTCTACATACTTGAGTTTCTCCAGTCTGCAGTGTGGATCCTCCAGTCCAGCAGAGAGCAGTCTGACTCCTGAGTCTCCTGGGTGATTGTTACTCAGGTCCAGCTCTCTCAGGTGTGAGGGGTTTGACTTCAGAGCTGAGACCAGAGAAACACAGCCTTCCTCTGTGACTAGACAGCCTGACAGCCTGCAAAGAGTCAAATCATATTAAAATCACACTGCTATTCTTTGGTGGTGAAAATAGTGGCAGTATATTTTTTTCAACATATTCAGATATATCAGTGTCTTGAAACCTGCCATATCTATTCATAAATGAATGTTTCATTATTAGAAATGACAAATTATCAAAGTATTGCATGTAGATAGAAAAATGTATAGTACAAATATTTGAGTAGACTGACCAGAGCAGTTTAAAAAGCAGTATCAGTCAAAAGACAGACAGTGAGGTATCATATTTAGATTGTATTGAGTATACAGTCCACACCATATCTATTTTGACAGTGAAGCTAACATTTTAAATGTGGCTCTATACTCCAGCATTTTGGATTTGAGATCAAATGTTTCATATGAGGTGACAGTATATAATGTCACCTTTTATTTTAGGGTATTTTAATACATATCTGTTTCACCATTTAGAAATTAAAGCACTTTATGTATCTAGTCCCCCCATTTGAAGAAGTCATAAGTATTCTGACCATTTCACTTATAGTGTATTAAAGTAGTCAAAAGTTTAGTATTTGGTCTCAAACTCGTTGGTTGCATTTGCAGTTTGTTTTGGTTGTGTTTTGGGTTATGTTTTGCCCGATAGTAACTGAATGGTGGATGATGACTGGAGTAATTTTCTGTCTAAGTGAGTAGATAACATGTTTCTAAACACTACTAAATTAATCCTGATGATGACATGATTAAGAAAAATCATGAATGAATCATGAATAATAATGAGTGAGAAAGTTACAGAGGCTACAACAAAACATGCTAACCTCTCACCATTACCAATAACAGAGGGGGTATGATCCTTGTTCCTCTGTAACTTTCTCATTCATCATCATTCACGATTCATTCATGGTTATTCATAATCATGGTAGCATCCACATGAATGTAGCAGTGTTCAGAAACATCTTCTATTCTTACTGACAATACAAGTGAAGTGACTCCAAAATGACAGGACATTATTCACCATTCAGTTTCTATTGGGAAAAACATCATCCAAAACAGAACCAAGACAAACTGCAAATGCATTCAACAAGTTTGTAGAATCACAGGCTTGATGTAATCACTGTGGGTAAGGAATATGGGACCAAATACTAAACTTATGACTACTTCAATACAATATAAGTGAATATGTCCAAATTATTAAGACCTTTTCAAATGGGAGAACTAGATACATTAAGTGCTTTCATTTCTAAACAGTAAAACAGGTATGTATGAATACCCTCAAATAAAAAGTGACATTCTGTACTGTTGCCTAATATGAAACATTATACCTCAAATCCAAAATGCTGGAGCATAGCACCAAATTTAAAACTGTAAGGTTCACTATCCAAACACATATGGTGTGGACTATGTGTGCCTGGTAAACACATGTGGATCTGGTGAACAGTTATCACTTGTTGACCAACTACAGGAATACTGACCTCAGAGTCTCCAGTTTACAGTGGGGATTCCCCAGTCCAGCAGAGAGCAGCTTCACTCCTGAATCCTTCAGGTCATTGTTACTCAGGTCCAGCTCTCTCAGGTGTGAGGGGTTTGACTTCAGAGCTGAGACCAGAGAAGCACAGCCTTCCTCTCTGACTAGACAGCCTGACAGCCTGCAAAGAGTCAAATCATATTAAAATCACACTGCTATTCTTTGGTGGTGAAAATAGTGGCAATATATTTTTTCAACATATTCAGATATATCAGTGTCCTGAAACCTGACATATCTATTCATAAATTAATGTATCATTATTTGAAATTATCAAATTATTGCTTGTAGATAGAAAAATGTATTGTACAAATATTTGAGTAGACTGACCAGAGCAGTTTAAAAAGCAGTATCAGTCAAAAGACAGACAGTGAGGTATCAGATTTAGATTGACTTTATGTATCTAGTCCCCCCATTTGAAGAAGTCAAAAGAATTCTGACCAATTCACTTATAGTGTATTAAAGTAGTCAAAAGTTTAGTATTTGGTCCCAAACTCGTTGGTTACATTTGCAGTTTGTTTTGGTTGTGTTTTGGGTTATGTTTTGCCCGATAGTAACTGAATGGTGGATGATGACTGGAGTAATTTTCTGTCAAAGTGTGTAGATAACATGTTTCTAAACACTACTAAATTAATCCTGATGATGCCATGATTAAGAATAATCATGAATGAATCATGAATAATAATGAGTGAGAAAGTTACAGAGGCTACAACAAAACATGCTAACCTCTCACCATTACCAATAACAGAGGGGGTATGATCCTTGTTCCTCTGTAACTTTCTCATTCATCATCATTCACGATTCATTCATGATTATTCATAATCATGGTAGCATCCACATGAATGTAGAAGTGTTCAGAAACATCTTCTATTCTTACTGACAATACAAGTGAAGTGACTCCAAAATGACAGGACATTATTCACCATTCAGTTTCTATTGGGAAAAACATCATCCAAAACAGAACCAAGACAAACTGCAAATGCATTCAACACGTTTATAGAATCACAAGCTTGATGTAATCACTGTGGGTAAGGAATATGGGACCAAATACTAAACTTATGACTACTTTAATACAATATAAGTGAATATGTCCAAATTATTAAGACTTTTTCAAATGGGAGAACTAGATACATAAAGTGCTTTCATTTCTAAACAGTAACACAGATATGTATGAAAATACCCTCAAATAAAAAGTGACATTCTGTACTGTCACCTAATATGAAACATTCTATCTCAAATCCAAAATGCTGGAGCATAGCATCAAATTTAAAACTGTAAGCTTCACTGTCCAAACACATATGGTGTGGACTATGTGTGCCTGGTAAACACATGTGGATCTGGTGAACAGTTATCACTTGTTGACCAACTACAGGAATACTGACCTCAGAGTCTCCAGTTTACAGTGGGGATTCCCCAGTCCAGCAGAGAGCAGCTTCACTCCTGAATCCTTCAGGTCATTGTTACTCAGGTCCAGCTCTCTCAGGTGTGAGGGGTTTGACTTCAGAGCTGAGACCAGAGAAGCACAGCCTTCCTCTGTGACTAGACAGCCTGACAGCCTGCAGAGTCAAATCATATTAAAACCACACTGCTATTCTTTGGTGGTGAAAATAGTGGCAGTATATTTTTTTCAACATATTCAGATATATCAGTGTCTTGAAACCTGCCATATCTATTCATAAATGAATGTTTCATTATTAGAAATGACAAATTATCAAAGTATTGCATGTAGATAGAAAAATGTATAGTACAAATATTTGAGTAGACTGACCAGAGCAGTTTAAAAAGCAGTATCAGTCAAAAGTCAGACAGTGAGGTATCAGATTTAGATTGTATTGAGTATACAGTCCACACCATATCTATTTTGACAGTGAAATTGACATTTTAAATGTGGCTCTGTACTCCAGCATTTTGGATTTGAGATCAAATGTTTCATATGAGGTGACAGTATATAATGTCACCTTTTATTTGAGGGTATTTTATTACATATCTGTTTCACCGTTTAGAAATGAAAGCACTTGATGTTACTAGTCCCCCCATTTGATGAAGTCAAACGTATTCTGACCATTTGACTAATAGTGTATTAACGTAGTCAAAAGTTGAGTATTTGGTTGTAAACTCGTTGGTTGTATTTGCAGTTTGTTTTGGGTTATGTTTTGCCCAATAGTAACTGAATGGTGGATGATGACTGGAGTAATTTTCTGTCAAAGTGTGTAGATAACAGGTTTCTAAACACTACTAAATTAATCCTGATGATGCCATGATTAAGAAAAATTATGAATGAATCATGAATAATAATGAGTGAGAAAGTTACAGAGGCTACAACAAAACATGCTAACCTCTCACCATTACCAATAACAGAGGGGGTCTGATCCTTGTTCCTCTGTAACTTTCTCATTCATCATCATTCACGATTCATTCATGATTATTCATAATCATGGTAGCATCCACATGAATGTAGAAGTGTTCAGAAACATATTCTATTCTTACTGACAATACAAGTGAAGTGACTCCAAAATGACAGGACATTATTCACCATTCAGTTTCTATTGGGAAAAACATCATCCAAAACACAACCAAGACAAACTGCAAATGTATTCAACAAGTTTGTAGAATCACAAGCTTGATGTAATCACTACAGGTAAGGAATATTCAAAGACCAAACACCAAAACACTAAACACTGGACTAAATTAATTTGTCCAAATACTTATGACTTTTTTAAATGGGAGAACTAGAGAACTACATACATTAAGTGCTTTCATTTCTAAACAGTAAAACAGGTATGTATGAATACCCTCAAATAAAAATTTACATTCTGTACTGTTGCCTAATATGAAACAATTTCAAATCCAAAATGATGGAGCATAGTGCCAAATTTAAAACTGTAAACTTCACTGTCCAAACACATATGGTGTGGACTATGTGTGCCTGGTAAACACATGTGGATCTGGTGAACAGTTATCACTTGTTGACCAACTACAGGAATACTGACCTCAGAGTCTCCAGTTTACAGTGGGGATTCCCCAGTCCAGCAGAGAGCAGCTTCACTCCTGAATCCTTCAGGTCATTGATACTCAGGTCCAGCTCTCTCAGGTGTGAGGGGTTTGACTTCAGAGCTGAGACCAGAGAAGCACAGCCTTCCTCTGTGACTAGACAGCCTGACAGCCTGCAAAGAGTCAAATCATATTAAAACCACACTGCTATTCTTTGGTGGTGAAAATAGTGGCAGTATATTTTTTTCAACATATTCAGATATATCAGTGTCCTGAAACCTGCCATATCTATTCATAAATTAATGTATCATTATTAGAAATTTTCAGATTATTGCTTCTAGATAGAAACATGTACAGTGAGAAAAAAAAAAGCATAATATTGTGTGTAGAGAGAAACGTGTATAGTACAAATATTTGAGTAGACTGACCAGAGCAGTTTAAAAAGCAGTATCAGTCAAAAGACAGACAGTGAGGTATCAGATTTAGATTGTATTGAGTATACAGTCCACACCATATCTATTTTGACAGAGAAGCTAACATTTTAAATGAAAGCACTTTATGTATCTATTCCCCCCATTTGAAGAAGTCATAAGTATTCTGACCAATTCACTTATAGTGTATTAAAATAGTCAAGGTTTAGTATTTGGTCCCAAACTCGTTGGTTATATTTGCAGTTTGTTTTGGTTGTGTTTTGGGTTATGTTTTGCCCAATAGTAACTGAATGGTGGATGATGACTGGTGTAATTTTCTGTCTAAGTGAGTAGATAACATGTTTCGAAACACTACAAAATTAATCCTGATAATGCCATGATTAAAAAAACTCATGAATGAATCATGAAAAATAATGAATGAGATAGTTACAGAGGCTACAACAAAACATGCTAACCTCTCACCATTACCAATAACAGAGGGGGTATGATCCTTGTTCCTCTGTAACTTTCTCATTCATCATCATTCACGATTCATTCATGATTATTCATAATCATAGTAGCATCCACATGAATGTAGAAGTGTTCAGAAACATATTCTATTCTTACTGACAATACAAGTGAAGTGACTCCAAAATGACAGGACATTATTCACCATTCAGTTTCTATTGGGAAAAACATCATCCAAAACACAACCAAGACAAACTGCAAATGCATTCAACAAGTTTGTAGAAACACAGGCTTGATGTAATCACTGTGGGTAAGGCATATGGGACCAAATACTAAACGTATGACTACTTTAATAATAATATAAGTGAATATGTCCAAATTATTAAGACTTTTTCAAATGGGAGAACTAGATACATTAAGTCCTTTCATTTCTAAACAGTAAAACAGATGTATGAATACCCTCAAATAAAAGGTGACATTCTGTACTGTTGCCTAATATGAAACATTATATAATAATAATAATAATATGCCATTTAGCAGACGCTTTTATCCAAAGCGACTTACAGTCATGCGTGCATACATTTTTGTGTATGGGTGGTCCCGGGGATCGAACCCACTACCTTGGCGTTACAAGCGCCGTGCTCTACCAGCTGAGCTACAGAGGACCACATATACAGCTACAGAGGACCATATATCTCAAATCCAAAATGATGGAGCATAGCACCAAATGAAAAACTGTAAGCTTCACTGTCCAAACACATATGGTGTGGACTATATGTGCCTGGTAAACACATGTGGATCTGGTGAACAGTTATCACTTGTTGACCAACTACAGGAATACTGACCTCAGAGTCTCCAGTTTACAGTGGGGATTCTCCAGTCCAGCAGAGAGCAGCTTCACTCCTGAATCCTTCAGGTCATTGTTACTCAGATCTAGCTCACTCAGGTGTGAGGGGTTTGACTTCAGAGCTGAGACCAGAGAATCACAGCCTTCCTCTGTGACTAGACAGCCTGAGAGCCTGCAAAGAGTCAAATCATGTTAAAACCACACTGCTATTCTTTGGTGGTCAAAATAGTGGCAGTATATTTTTTTCAAAATATTCAGATATATCAGCGTCCTGAAACCTGCCATATCTATTCATAAATTAATGTTTCATTATTGGAAATGACAAATGATCAAAGTATTGCTTGTAGATAGAAAAATGCATATTACAAATATTTGAGTAGACTGACCAGAGCAGTTTAAAAAGCAGTATCAGTCAAAAGACAGACAGTGAGGTATCATATTTAGATTGTATTGAGTATACAGTCCACACCATATCTATTTTGACAGTGAAGCTAACATTTTAAATGTGGCTCTATACTCCAGCATTTTGGATTTGAGATCAAATGTTTCATATGAGGTGACAGTATATAATGTCACCTTTTATTTGAAGGTATGTTAATACATATCTGTTTCACCGTTTAGAAATGAAAGCACTTTATGTATCCAGTCCCCCATTTGAAGAAGTCAAACGTATTCTGACCATTTTACTTATAGTGTATTAAAGTAGTCAAAAGTTGAGTATTTGGTTGTAAACTCGTTGGTTGCATTTGCAGTTTGTTTTGGTTGTGTTTTGGGTTATGTTTTGCCCAATAGTAACTGAATGGTGGATGATGACTGGAGTAATTTTCTGTCTAAGTGAGTAGATAACAGGTCTCTGTAGCTGTGCCACTAGAGATCCTGGTTCGAATCCAGGCTCTGTCGTAGCCGGCCGCGACCGGGAGACCCATGGGGCGGCGCACAATTGGCCCAGCGTCGTCCAGGGTAGGGGAGGGAATGGCCGGCAGGGATGTAGTTTGGTTGGTAGAGCATGGCATTTGCAACGCTAAGGTTGTGGGTTCGATTCCCACAGGGGGCCAGTATGAAAAAATTAAATAAAAAATAATGTATGCACTCACTAACTGTAAGTCACTCGGGATAAGAGCGTCTGCTAAATGACTAAAATGTAAATGTTTCTAAACACTACTAAATGAATCCTAATGATGCCATGATTAAGAAAAATCATGAATGAATCATGAATAATAATGAGTGAGAAAGTTACAGAGGCTACAACAAAACATGCTAACCTCTCACCATTACCAATAACAGAGGGGGTATGATCCTTGTTCCTCTGTAACTTTCTCATTCATCATCATTCACGATTCATTCATGATTATTCATAATCATGGTAGCATCCACATGAATGTAGCAGTGTTCAGAAACATCTTCTATTCTTACTGACAATACAAGTGAAGTGACTCCAAAATGACAGGACATTATTCACCATTCAGTTTCTATTGGGAAAAACATCATCCAAAACACAACCAAGACAAACTGAAAATGTATTCAACAAGTTTGTAGAATCACAAGCTTGATGTAATCACTGTGGGTAAGGAATATGGGACCAAATACTAAACTTATGACTACTTTAATACAATATAAGTGAATATGTCCAAATTATTACGACATATACAAATGGGAGAACTAGACACATAAAGTGCTTTCATTTCCAAACAGTAACACAGATATGTATGAAAATACCCTCAAATAAAAGGTGACATTCTGTACTGTTGCCTAATATGAAACATTATATCTCAAATCCAAAATGCTGGAGCATAGTACCAAATGTAAAACTGTAAGCTTCACTGTCTAAACACATATGGTGTGGACTTTGTGTGCCTGGTAAACTCATGTGGATCTGGTGAACAGTTATCACTTGTTGACCAACTACAGGAATACTGACCTCAGAGTCTCCAGTTTACAGTGGGGATTCCCCAGTCCAGCAGAGAGCAGCTTCACTCCTGAATCCTTCAGGTCATTGTTACTCAGATCAAGCTCTCTCAGGTGTGAGGGGTTTGACTTCAGAGCTGAGACCAGAGAAGCACAGCCTTCCTCTGTGACTAGACAGCCTGACAGCCTGCAAAGAGTCAAATCATATTAAAATCACACTGCTATTCTTTGGCGGTAAAAATAGTGGCAGTATATTTTTTCAACATATTCAGATATATCAGTGTCCTGAAACCTGCCATATCTATTAATAAATTAATGTATCATTATTAGAAATTATCAGATTATTGCTTCTAGATAGAAACATGTACAGTACAAATATTTGAGTAGACTGACCAGAGCAGTTTAAAAAGCAGTATCAGTCAAAAGACAGACAGTGAGGTATCAGATTTAGATTGTATTGAGTATACAGTCCACACCATATCTATTTTGACGGAGAAGCTAACATTTTAAATGAAAGCACTTTATGTATCTATTCCCCCCATTTGAAGATGTCAAAAAGTATACTGACCAATTCACTTCAAGTGTATTAATATAGTCAAATGTTTAGTATTTGGTCCCAAACTCGTTGGTTGCATTTGCAGTTTGTTTTGGTTGTGTTTTGGGATATGTTTTACCCGATAGTAACTGAATGGTGGATGATGACTGGATTAATCTTCTGTCTAAGTGAGTAGATAACATGTTTCTAAACACTACAAAATTAATCCTGATAATGCCATGATTAATAAAACTCATGAATGAATCATGAAAAATAATGAGTGAGAAAGTTACAGAGGCTACAACAAAACATGCTAACCTCTCACCATTACCAATAACAGAGGGGGTATGATCCTTGTTCCTCTGTAACTTTCTCATTCATCATCATTCACGATTCATTCATGATTATTCATAATCATGGTAGCATCCACATGAATGTAGCAGTGTTCAGAAACATCTTCTATTCTTACTGACAATACAAGTGAAGTGACTCCAAAATGACAGGACATTATTCACCATTCAGTTTCTATTGGGAAAAACATCATCCAAAACACAACCAAGACAAACTGCAAATGTATTCAACAAGTTTGTAGAATCACAGGCTTGATGTTATCACTGTGGGTAAGGAATATGGGACCAAATACTAAACGTATGACTACTTTAATACAATATAAGTGAATATGTCCAAATTATTACGACATATACAAATGGGAGAACTAGACACATAAAGTGCTTTCATTTCCAAACAGTAACACAGATATGTATGAAAATACCCTCAAATAAAAGGTGATATTCTGTACTGTTGCCTAATATGAAACATTATATCTCAAATCCAAAATGCTGGAGCATAGCACCAAATGTAAAACTGTAAGCTTCACTGTCCAAACACATATGGTGTGGACTATGTGTGCCTGGTAAACACATGTGGATCTGGTGAACAGTTATCACTTGTTGACCAACTACAGGAATACTGACCTCAGAGTCTCCAGTTTACAGTGGGGATTCCCCAGTCCAGCAGAGAGCAGATTCACTCCTGAATCCTTCAGGTCATTGATACTCAGATCCAGCTCTCTCAGGTTTGAGGGGTTTGAACTGAGAGCTGAGGCCAACACTTCACAGGATGTGTCTGTGAGTTTACAGCCAGTGAGTCTGTCAACAGAGTAAATACCATGAGGGACAGGTTGTATTAAAATGTTACATTTAGCTTTCCCTGCTTACACTGTTACCCCTGCACTAATAATGTGAACACTGTGTATAGATGTCTCAATGCTACAACTTTTCTGATCCGTTTGTATTACAGTTTGTTTAAGACTTTTCAGCTGATAGAAAGTTTAGTCAGCCAATGAAAATATTGTTGTTCTTACATACAGTAAAGTTTGGTCTGAGGGATAGTCACATGAGTACGTACAGAGCCAGTCAGCCAATAAAAATGCTGCTGTAACTACAATGTATTTTGGTGTGGGATATTTCCATGAATACTTACAGAGCTTTCCTGCAGCCTCTCACAGCTGGGAGCAGTCTCCTACGACCCTCCTCTGATGTCTTGTATACCTTCGGGTCAAACACATCCAGAACCTCCTCTGATATCTGTAGCATGTAGGCCAGCGCTGAACACTGAGAAAGTGTGAGGTTTTTGGATCTCTTCTCTGACCTCAAGTACGCTTGGATTTCCTCCTGTACTGAATGGTCTTTCATCTCTATCAGACAGTGGAAGAGATTGATGCACCTCTCAGGGGAGATGTTCTTCCTCTGCATCACCTTAAGGGATCGGATTGTTTTCTGGACGCTGTCTGGACTGCTTTCTGTCTGTGTCACCAGACCTTGTAGGAGTTTCTGATTGGACTCCAGTGACATGCCATGAAGGAAGCGGACAAAGAGGTCCAGGTGTCCGTTCTTGCTCTCCAAGGCTTTATCCACGGTACTCTTCAGCACCTCATGCAAGGTTAGCTCTTCAGATGCAGCTCTAGACTTTCTCTTGAGGAAGGGCTTCAGTGCATCCATGTTCTTGGTTGTGTAACAATGGTACATGTAGACAGCTGAGAGAAACTCCTGAATGCTCAGATGAACAAAGCAGTACACCACTCTCTGAAATAACACAGACTCTTCTTTAAAGATTTGTGTGCACACTCCTGAGTACACTGAGGCTTCTTTGACATCAATGCCACACTCTTTCAGGTCTTCTTCATAGAACATGAGATTACCCTTCTCCAGATTTTCAAACGCCAGCTTCCCCAGCTTCAGAAGAATATCCTTATCTGACTCCATGAGCTCCTGTTGATCCATCTCATCTCTTCCATGATATTTCTGGTTCTTCAGGCTGGTCTGAATGAGCAGGAAGTGTATTGCCATCTCAGTCAGAGTCGTGGGCATCTCTCTCCTCTTGTCTGTACTCAACATGTGCTCAAGGACTATTGCAGAAATCCAACAGAACACTGGCATGTGGCACATGATGTGGAGGCTCCTTGATGTCTTTATGTGTGAGATGATTCTGCTGGCCAGGTCCTCATCACTGAATCTCTTCCTGAAGTACTCCTCCTTCTGTGGGTCATTGAACCCTCGTACCTCTGTCACCTGGTCAACACACTTAGGGGGGATCTGATTGGTTGCTGCTGGTCGGGAGGTTATCCATAGGAGAGCAGAGGGAAGCAGATTCCCCTTGATGAGGTTTGTCAGCAGAACATCGACAGACGATGTCTGGGTGACATCAGACACATTTTCATTGTGCTGGAAATCCAATGGAAGTCTGCTTTCATCCAAACCATCAAAGATGAACATAGCTTTACAGGCAGTGAGTTTCTTTGCATTGCCTATGTCTAGTTCTGTGTGGAAGCCATTTAAAAGTCTGAGAAGACTGTACTGGAGATCTTTAATCAAGTTCAGCTCCCGGAAAGGAAGCACAAATATGATATCCACATCTTGGTTCGCCTTCTCTTCAGCCCAGTCTAGGATGAACTTCTGCACAGAGACTGTTTTTCCGATGCCAGCGATGCCCTTCGTCAGCACAGTTCTGATGCTTCTCTCTTGGCCTGGTAAGGGTTTAAATATGTCATTGCAGTGGATTGCTGTGTCATGTGAGGTTGGTGTCCTGGATGCTGTCTCTAGCTGCCACACCTCATGTTCATTGTTAACCCCTTCACTCTCTCCCTCTGTGATGTAGAGCTCTGTGTAAATCCTGTTGAGGGGAGTTTGGTTTCCTGCTTTTTCCATGCCTTCTATCACACATTCATACCTCCTTTTCAGACTGTCTTTATGGTTTACTATAGCTCTCAGCAGGCTGTCATCCACTACAAGGGAAGAGGGAAAATGATGTGTATCAGAAACATTCATAGACAGGATGAAAAGTGGGCCTTCCACAACTACAGTAACTTCTATTATCTCATAATATTGTAGTTAACTACTGTAAATCATATTAAGGTATTGACTTGGCCCACGTGTGCAAGTGGTCTTACTGTTTTCAGAGCCTCGTGTTTTATTGGGTTGACTCAGGTGCTGTAGTACAGGCCGTGTTCTGGATCTCTTTCTACACTGAGGACAGTCATAGTCTCCTGAAGGAGCAGGTTTCTCCCAGTATCTGGTGATGCACTGTCTGCAGAACCTGTGTCCACAGGTGATAGAGACTGGATCCCTCAGCACCTGCTGACACACTGCACACCTGGACTGATCCTCTGGCAGAGTAGACCATCCACTACAGAGATAAAGGAGAGAGAGAGAGATTGTAGATGTTAATACTGATCCTCTAACAGAGTAGACCTTCCACTACAGAGATAAAGGAGAGAGAGATTGTAGATGTTAATACTGATCCTCTGGCAGAGTAGACCTTCCACTACAGAGATAAAGGAGAGATAGATTGTAGATGTTAATACTGATCCTCTGGCAGAGTAGATCATCCACTACAGAGATAAAGGAGAGAGAGATTGTAGATGTTAATACGGATCCTCTGGCAGAGTAGACCTTCCACTACAGAGATAAAGGAGAGAGAGATTATAGATGTTAATACTGATCCTCTGGCAGAGTAGATCATCCACTACAGCGATAAAGGAGAGAGAGATTGTAGATGTTAATACTGATCCTCTAACAGAGTAGATCATCCACTACAGAGATAAAGGAGAGAGAGATTGTAGATGTTAATACTGATCCTCTGGCAGAGTAGACCTTCCACTACAGAGATAAAGGAGAGAGAGATTGTAGATGTTAATACTGATCCTCTAACAGAGTAGACCATCCACTACAGAGATAAAGGAGAGAGAGAGAGATTGTAGATGTTAATACTGATCCTCTGGCAGAGTAGATCTTCCACTACAGAGATAAAGGAGAGAGAGATTGTAGATGTTAATACTGATCCTCTGGCAGAGTAGACCTTCCACTACAGAGATAAAGGAGAGAGAGATTGTAGATGTTAATACTGATCCTCTAACAGAGTAGACCTTCCACTACAGAGTTAAAGGAGAGAGAGAGAGATTGTAGATGTTAATAATGATCCTCTAACAGAGTAGACCTTCCACTACAGAGATAAAGGAGAGAGAGAGAGAGAGATTGTAGATGTTAATACTGATCCTCTAACAGAGTAGATCATCCACTACAGAGATAAAGGAGAGAGAGATTGTAGATGTTAATACTGATCCTCTGGCAGAGTAGACCATCCACTACAGAGATAAAGGAGAGAGAGATTGTAGATGTTAATACTGATCCTCTGGCAGAGTAGACCTTCCACTACAGAGATAAAGGAGAGAGAGATTGTAGATGTTAATACTGATCCTCTGGCAGAGTAGACCTTCCACTACAGAGATAAAGGAGAGAGAGATTGTAGATGTTAATACTGATCCTCTAACAGAGTAGACCTTCCACTACAGAGATAAAGGAGAGAGAGAGAGAGAGATTGTAGATGTTAATACTGATCCTCTGGCAGAGTAGACCTTCCACTACAGAGATAAAGGAGAGAGAGAGATTGTAGATGTTAATACTGTTCATAGACAGACAGCTGGGAACAGAATACTCTGCTCTCTGAGTGTGGTAGTAGCCTCTGGAAAGGATAACATGTCCACAGTGGTATTACTAAACTATATGAACTCAGAAGGTTGTAGAAACATGTCCACAGTGGTATTACTAAACTATATGAACTCAGAAGGTTGTAGAAACATGTCCACAGTGGTATTACTAAACAATATGAACTCAGAAGATTGTAGAAACATGTCCACAGTGGTATTACTAAACTATATGAACTCAGAATGTTGTAGAAACATGTCCACAGTGGTATTACTAAACTATATGAACTCAGAAGGTTGTAGAAACATGTCCACAGTGGTATTACTAAACTATATGAACTCAGAATGTTGTAGAAACATGTCCACAGTGGTATTACTAAACTATATGAACTCAGAAGGTTGTAGAAACATGTCCACTGTGGTATTACTAAACTATATGAACTCAGAAGGTTGTAGAAACATGTCCACAGTGGTATTACTAAACTATATGACCTCAGGTTGTAGAAACATATCCACAGTGGTATTACTAAACTATATGAACTCAGGTTGTAGAAACATGTCCACAGTGGTATTACTAAACTATATGAACTCAGAAGGTTGTAGAAACATGTCCACAGTGGTATTACTAAACTATATGAACTCAGAAGGTTGTAGAAACATGTCCACAGTGGTATTACTAAACTATATGAACTCAGAAGGTTGTGGAAACATGTCCACAGTGGTATTACTAAACTATATGACCTCAGGTTGTAGAAACATGTCCACAGTGGTATTACTAAACTATATGACCTCAGAAGGTTGTAGAAACATGTCCACATTGGTATTACTAAACTATATGAACTCAGAAGGTTGTAGAAACATGTCCACAGTGGTATTACTAAACTATATGAACTCAGAAGGTTGTGGAAACATGTCCACAGTGGTATTACTAAACTATATGACCTCAGGTTGTAGAAACATGTCCACAGTGGTATTACTAAACTATATGACCTCAGAAGGTTGTAGAAACATGTCCACAGTGGTATTACTAAACTATATGAACTCAGGTTGTAGAAACATGTCCACAGTGGTATTACTAAACTATATGACCTCAGAAGGTTGTAGAAACATGTCCACAGTGGTATTACTAAACTATATGAACTCAGGTTGTAGAAACATGTCCACAGTGGTATTACTAAAATATATGAACTCAGAAGGTTGTGGAAACATGTCCACAGTGGTATTACTAAACTATATGACCTCAGGTTGTAGAAACATGTCCACAGTGGTATTACTAAACTATATGACCTCAGAAGGTTGTAGAAACATGTCCACAGTGGTATTACTAAACTATATGAACTCAGAAGGTTGTAGAAACATGTCCACTGTGGTATTACTAAACTATATGAACTCAGAAGGTTGTAGAAACATGTCCACAGTGGTATTACTAAACTATATGAACTCAGAAGGTTGTAGAAACATGTCCACAGTGGTATTACTAAACTATATGAACTCAGAAGGTTGTAGAAACGTCCACAGTGGTATTACTAAACTATATGAACTCAGAAGGTTGTAGAAACATGTCCACAGTGGTATTACTAAACTATATGAACTCAGAAGGTTGTAGAAACATGTCCACAGTGGTATTACTAAACAATATGAACTCAGACGGTTGTAGAAACATGTCCACTGTGGTATTACTAAACTATATGAACTCAGAAGGTTGTAGAAACATGTCCACAGTGGTATTACTAACCTATATGAACTCAGGTTGTAGAAACATGTCCACAGTGGTATTACTAAACTATATGAACTCAGAAGGTTGTAGAAACATGTCCACAGTGGTATTACTAAACTATATGAACTCAGAAGGTTGTAGAAACATGTCCACAGTGGTATTACTAAACTATATGACCTCAGGTTGTAGAAACATGTCCACAGTGGTATTACTAAACTATATGACCAAAATAAACCACTATGAAACAACATGTTAAAATATACACTGATTGGACAAAACACACAAAGCCCCCTCCTGCTTTACAGTTTCTACTCAGATACACAAAATACATATTTGTTCTCCACTTCAATAGTAATATAAAACATTCTACCAGTAACTTACCTAGGGTCAAAGGTCACTGGTCCATCACTAAAATGTATAGGTTGATCCATAGAGAAGTCACTCTTCATGGACAGATGACTGGGTACTGGAGAGACTGATCTCAGAGTTTGGTTGGAGATTCTGGAAAACATAATAAATCACCATGAAACTACATTATAAAATATATCAAAACTATATTTCAATAGATAAAATACATTACATGAAGCAATAAAATATATGCCATTACATAAAGCAAAAAACATACACTGAGTATACAAAACATTAAGAACACCTTCCTAATAATGAGTTGCACCTCCCCTCTCTTTTGCCCTCAGAACAGCCTCAACTCGACGGGGCATGAACTCTACAAGGTGTCGAAAGCGTCCCACAGGGATGCTGGCCCATGTTGACGCCAATGCGTCCCACAGTTGTGTCAAAATGGCTGGACATTTATTTTGGGTGGTGGACCATTCTTGATACACACAGGACACTTTTGAGCGTGAACAACCCAGCAGCGTTGCAGTTCTTGACAAAAACCTGTGTGCCTGGTACCCACTACAATACCCCGTTCAAAGGCATACCCTGTCCATTCACCCTCTGAATGGCACATTTACACAATCCATGTCTCATTTGTCTCCAGGATTAAAAATCATTCATTAACCTCTCTCCTCCCCTTCAACTACACTGATTGAAGTTGATTTAACAAGTTACATAAATAAGAGATCATATCTTTCACCTGGATTCACCTTGTCAATCTATGTCATGGGAAAAAGCAGGTGTTCATAATGTTTTGTACACTCAGTGTATTAAAATATATGACATAAACAACTAATTATAAGCAGATGCTTTACAGTATATACTCAGATACACAAAATACATCTGGTTTCAGATCTAGAAGATTCTCCTCTTCAATAGTAATATCATCAACTCTGACCAGTAACTTACCTAGGGTCAAAGGTCACTGGTCCATCACTAAAATGTATAGGTTGATCCATAGAGAAGTCACTCTTCATGGACAGATGACTGGGTACTGGAGAGATTGATCTCAGAGTTTGGTTGGAGATTCTGGAAAACATAATAAATCACCATGAAACTACATTTTAAAATATATCAAAACTATATTTCAAGAGATAAAATACATTACATAAAGCAATAAAATATATGCCATTACATAAAGCAAAAAGCATACACTGAGTATACAAAACATTAAGAACACCTTCCTAATATTGAGTTTCACCTCCCCTCTCTTTTGCCCTCAGAACAGCCTCAACTCGTCGGGGCATGAACTCTACAAGGTGTCGAAAGCGTCCCACAGGGATGCTGGCCCATGTTGACTCCAATCAGTCCCACAGTTGTGTCAAAATGGCTGGACATTTATTTTGGGTGGTGGACCATTCTTGAAGCACACAGGAAACTTTTGAGCGTGAACAACCCAGCAGCGTTGCAGTTCTTGACAAAAACCTGTGTGCCTGGTACCTACTACCATACCCCGTTCAAAGACACTTAAATATTTTGTCTTGCCTATTCACCATCTGAATGGCACATTTACACAATCCATGTCTCAATTGTCTCAAGGCTTAAAAATCCTTCATTAACCTCTCTCCTCCCCTTCAACTACACTGATTGAAGTTGATTTAACAAGTTACATAAATAAGAGATCATATCTTTCACCTGGATTCACCTTGTCAATCTATGTCATGGGAAAAAGCAGGTGTTCATAATGTTTTGTACACTCAGTGTATTAAAATATATGACATAAACAACTAATTATAAGCAGATGCTTTACAGTATATACTCAGATACACAAAATACATCTGGTTTCAGATCTAGAAGAATCTCCTCTTCAATAGTAATATCATCAACTCTGACCAGTAACTTACCTAGGGTCAAAGGTCACTGGTCCATCACTAAAATGTATAGGTTGATCCATAGAGAAGTCACTCTTCATGGACAGATGACTGGGTACTGGAGAGATTGATCTCAGAGTTTGGTTGGAGATTCTGGAAAACATAATAAATCACCATGAAACTACATTTTAAAATATATCAAAACTATATTTCAAGAGATAAAATACATTACATAAAGCAATAAAATATATGCCATTACATAAAGCAAAAAGCATACACTGAGTATACAAAACATTAAGAACACCTTCCTAATATTGAGTTTCACCTCCCCTCTCTTTTGCCCTCAGAACAGCCTCAACTCGTCGGGGCATGGACTCTACAAGGTGTCGAAAGCGTCCCACAGGGATGCTGGCCCATGTTGACTCCAATTAGTCCCACAGTTGTGTCAAAATGGCTGGACATTTATTTTGGGTGGTGGACCATTCTTGAAGCACACAGGAAACTTTTGAGCGTGAACAACCCAGCAGCGTTGCAGTTCTTGACAAAAACCTGTGTGCCTGGTACCTACTACCATACCCCGTTCAAAGACACTTAAATATTTTGTCTTGCCTATTCACCATCTGAATGGCACATTTACACAATCCATGTCTCAATTGTCTCAAGGCTTAAAAATCCTTCATTAACCTCTCTCCTCCCCTTCAACTACACTGATTGAAGTTGATTTAACAAGTTACATAAATAAGAGATCATATCTTTCACCTGGATTCACCTTGTCAATCTATGTCATGGGAAAAAGCAGGTGTTCATAATGTTTTGTACACTCAGTGTATTAAAATATATGACATAAACAACTAATTATAAGCAGATGCTTTACAGTATATACTCAGATACACAAAATACATCTGGTTTCAGATCTAGAAGATTCTCCTCTTCAATAGTAATATCATCAACTCTGACCAGTAACTTACCTAGGGTCAAAGGTCACTGGTCCATCACTAAAATGTATAGGTTGATCCATAGAGAAGTCACTCTTCATGGACAGATGACTGGGTACTGGAGAGATTGATCTCAGAGTTTGGTTGGAGATTCTGGAAAACATAATAAATCACCATGAAACTACATTTTAAAATATATCAAAACTATATTTCAAGAGATAAAATACATTACATAAAGCAATAAAATATATGCCATTACATAAAGCAAAAAGCATACACTGAGTATACAAAACATTAAGAACACCTTCCTAATATTGAGTTTCACCTCCCCTCTCTTTTGCCCTCAGAACAGCCTCAACTCGTCGGGGCATGAACTCTACAAGGTGTCGAAAGCGTCCCACAGGGATGCTGGCCCATGTTGACTCCAATTAGTCCCACAGTTGTGTCAAAATGGCTGGACATTTATTTTGGGTGGTGGACCATTCTTGAAGCACACAGGAAACTTTTGAGCGTGAACAACCCAGCAGCGTTGCAGTTCTTGACAAAAACCTGTGTGCCTGGTACCTACTACCATACCCCGTTCAAAGACACTTAAATATTTTGTCTTGCCTATTCACCATCTGAATGGCACATTTACACAATCCATGTCTCAATTGTCTCAAGGCTTAAAAATCCTTCATTAACCTCTCTCCTCCCCTTCATCTACACTGATTGAAGTTGATTTAACAAGTTACATAAATAAGAGATCATATCTTTCACCTGGATTCACCTTATCAATCTATGTCATGGAAAAAGCATGTGTTCATAATGTTTTGTACACTCAGTGTACATAAAGCATTAAAATATATGCCATTACATAAAGCATTAAATTATGTGACATTACACAAAGCATTTAAATATATGCCATTACATAAAGCATTAAATTATGTGACATTACACAAAGCATTTAAATATATGCCATTACATAAAGCATTAAATTATGTGACATTACACAAAGCATTTAAATATATGCCATTACATAAAGCATTAAATTATGTGACATTACACAAAGCATTTAAATATATGCCATTACATAAAGCATTAAATTATGTGACATTACACAAAGCATTTAAATATATGCCATTACATAAAGCATTAAATTATGTGACATTACACAAAGCATTTAAATATATGCCATTACATAAAGCATTAAATTATGTGACATTACACAAAGCATTTAAATATATGCCATTACATAAAGCAACAAACAAACAGTGTAAAAAACATGAAGAACACCCTCCTAATATTGAGTTGCAACCCCCCCCTACCAGTCTCCTCCCCTGCATCTACACTGACTGAAGTGGATTTAACAAGTGGAACTTACTTGTAACATCATCACATTGTAACATCGTCACATTGGCCTACTGATTCACTTCCTCATCTCAGTTCCACTTTAATCCTTAAGAGTCTATTCATACACATACTTTATAATATGTCCATATATAGTTATAATCTGTTCTAGGAACATCTACCCAAAATATTACACCTTCTTTATTACTTCACCAAACAGACACTACATGATCAAAAGTATGTGGACACCTGCTGGTCTAACATCTCATTACACCTGCTGGTCCAACATCTCATTACACCTCCTGGTCCAACATCTCATTACACCTCCTGGTCCAACATCTCATTACACCTGCTGGTCCAACATCTCATTACACCTGCTGGTCCAACATCTCATTACACCTGCTGGTCCAACATCTCATTACACCTGCTGGTCCAACATCTCATTACACCTGCTGGTCCAACATCTCATTAAACCTCCTGGTCCAACATCTCATTCCAAAATCATGGCCATTAATATGGAGTTGGTTCCCCCTTTGCTGCTATACCAGCCTCCACTCTTCTGGGAAGGCTTTCCAATAGATGTTGTAACATTGCTGCTGGGACTTGCTTCCATTCAGCAACAAGAGAATTAGTGAGGTCGGGCACTGATGTTGGGCGATTAGGCCTGGCTCGCAGTAGGCATTCCAAAGGTGTTCGATGGGGTTGAGGTCAGGGCTCTGTGCAGGCCAGTCAAGTTCTTCCAGTTCAAACCATTTCTGTATGGACCTTGCTTTGTGCACAGAATCGTCTAGAATGTCATTGTATGCGGTAGCGTTAAGATTTCCCTTCACTGGAACTAAGGGGCCTAGCCCGAACCACGAAAAACAGCCCCAGACCATTATTCCTCCTCCACCAAACTTTACAGTTGGCACTATGCATTAGGGCAGGTAGCGTTCTCCTGGCATCCGCCAAACCCAGATTGGTCCGTCGGACTGCCAGATGGTGAAGCGTGATCAAGTGTGATCGTGTTTCCACTGCTCCAGAGTCCAATGGCGGCGAGCTTGTTGGAAATGTTGCATCCTATGACCGTGCCACGTTGAAAGTCACTGTGCTCTTCAGTAAAGCCATTCTACTGCTAATGTTTGTCTATGGAGATTGCATGGCGGTGTGCTCGATTTTATACACCTGTCAGCAACGGGTGCGACTGAAATAGCCGAATCCACTAATTTGATGGGGTGTCCACATACTTTTGTATATATAGTGTATGTGTAAAAATAAATACATATATACAGTACCAGTCAAAGGTTTGGACACACCTACTCATTTAAGGGTTTTTCTTTAATTTTTACTATTTTCTACATTGTAGAATAATAGTGAAGACATCAAAACTATGAAATAACACACATGGAATCATGTAGTAACCAAAAAAGTGTTAAACAAATCAAAAAATATTTTATATTTGAGACTCTTCAAAGTAGCCACCCTTTGCCTTGATGACAGCTTTGCACACTCTTGAGCAATTTCCAAACGCCTGAAGGTACCACGTTCATCTGTACAAACAATAGTACGCAAGTATAATCACCATGGGACCACACAGCTGTCATACTGCTCAGGAAGGAGATGCGTTCTGTCTCCTAGAGATGAACGTACTTTGGTGCGAAAAGTGAAAATCAATCCCAGAACAACAGCAAAGGACCTTGTGAAGATGCTGGAGGAAACAGGTACATAAGTATCTATATCCACAGTAAAACGAGTCCTATATCGACATAACCTGAAAGGCCGCTCAGCAAGGAAGAAGCCACTGCTCCAAAACCGCCATAAAAAAGCCAGACTACGGTTTGCATCTGCACATGGGGACGAAGATCATACTTTTTGGAGAAATGTCCTCTGGTCTGATGAAACAAAAATAGAACTGTTTGGCCATAATGACCATCGTTATGTTTGGAGGAAAAGGGGTGTTGCTTGCAAGCCAAAGAACACCATCCCAACCATGAAGCACAGGGGTGGCAGCATTATGCTGTTGGGGTGCTTTGCTGCAGGCGGGACTGGTGCACTTCACAAAATAGATGGCATCATGAGGAATGAAAATTGTGTGGATATATTGAAGCAACATCTCAAGACATCAGTCAGGAAGTTAAAGCTTGGTCACAAATGGGTCTTCCAAATGGACAATGACCCCAAGCATACTTCCAAAGTTGTGGCAAAATGGCTTAAGGACAACAAAGTCAAGGTATTGGAGTGGCCATCACAAAGCCCTGACCTCAATCCTATGGAAAATGTGTGGGCAGAACTGAAAAAGTGTATGCGAGCAAGGAGGCCTACAAACCTGACTCAGTTACACCAGCTCTGTCAGGAGGAATGGGCCAAAATTCACCCAACTTACTGTGGGAAGCTTGTGGAAGGCTACCCTAAACGTTTGACCCAAGTTAAACAATTTAAAGGCAACGCTACCAAATACTAATTGAGTGTATGTAAACTTCTGTCCCACTGGGAATGTGATGAAAGACATTTCACATTCTTAAAATAAAGTGGTGATCCTAACTGACCTAAGACAGGGAATTCTTACTAGGATTAAATGTCAGGAATTGTGAAAAACTGAGTTTAAATGTATTTGGCTAAGGTGTATGTAAACTTCCGACTTCAACTGTAGATTGTAATATGTATTTTCCTGGCTTGTCTTCCCCAGTGATTTCACCCACGCACTCCTACTGCTTATTATGTGACTTGTTAAGCGCATTTCTACTCCTGAAACTTTTCAGGCTTGCCATAACAAAGGGGTTGAATACTTACTGATTCAAGACATTTCAGCTTTTTATTTTTAATTACATTTGTAAAGACTTCGTAAAACATAATTCAATTTTGACATTATGGGGTATTGTGTGTAGGCCAGTGACCAAATAAATCTGAATTTTATGCATTTTAAATTCAGGCTTTAACATAACAAAATGTGGAAAAAGTCAGTCAAGGGGTGTGAATACTTTCTGAAGGCACTTAATATACCTAAAATCCGGCAAATTGAGAGCTCTCCACTAAAGTTTTACAAACAATAAAAACCTTGGCGCGCCCGAAAATATTATTAAAAAGTTTGGTCCTTGGACACAGAGGGGTTAAACACTAAAGTTACCGTCCATCTAGTGAAGAGAGGAAAACCGGACAGAGGGATGGTAGGTAGCCAGCATCCGTCAACGAGAGAGGGAGAAGCCCTCCACGGTATTTAACAGGTGGAAGAAACAACCCGGGAGCTCCATCGGTCCACAAGAAATGCAGGCAGCCGGTGATGATGTAGTGGTAGCTAGGATAACTAGGATGCTGCTGGTAGAGTAGCTAGCTTAGCTAGCTGTACCGACTAGCTTGGATAGCTAGCAGGTCGTTCGTCTGTCCCTCGAGGATGATGACGAATCCGGTGAACCACACAATTCAACAAGAATAGCGAGTGAAAAGGATCTGGCTACACTCATACTGTCACTGACCATTACGCAAAAAGCAAATTGAACAATAAACTTCGGTGTCTCAACATTGTAACGAACTCCGTCGTTGTTCCCCAAGATCACCTCAGCCCACTCAGCGCGTAACTGGACAATATGCTTGGCGCCAAACCGTATGTGGACGCGAACAGTTCTGTACGGAGACGCGGACAGTTCCAGAACGCGGACATGAGCAGTGCCACATAATAAACTAAACCCAGTCTTTAAAGTCGGGTACATTAGTAATATTATTTTATTTATTATGTCAAACAAAATAACATCTTTTTTTTAAACAAGATTTTGAGATCTGGGCACGTATCCAAAAAGCGTCTCAGAGTAGAAAAATTGGTCCTCTCTCTCCCCAGACAGACTCATTTAATACTGGGTCGTTACAATATTTTGAGATCTGGGCCCATATCCAAAAAGCGTCTCAGAGTAGAAAATGTGTCGTATAAGTGCTGAGAATAAAGCCATGTTAGTCCTACTCTTATGGGTATAAATTAATGCTATGCATGAAGCCTCTTTATTCATAAGTGTCCCACCTAGTTGGCAGATATTTAGGACACCTCATGAGCTGTCCTAACCAGTTAAGAGGTACCAGCAGGTGTCTTGATAATAGAAACATGCAGCGAGTCAGTGGTTCCTGTGCAACATGTAATTGCTTTGGAGCAGTGGCGACCTGTCATTCAGGGCAGAGCCCCACCTGTTTAGCAGATGCTCTTACCCAGAGCGATTTACAGTAAGTGCATTCATCTTAAGATAGCTAGGTGAGACAACCAGATAATACAGTCAAATATACAGGATACGAACATTCAATTTCAGCTAAACAATTGATATATAGTGTTTTGCAAAAAATTTATAATAATAATGATATACATCTAAAATCTATTAATTAAACATCTGAGAACAGTAATATTGAAGGTACCCATAAGCAACCATTTCTGATTAAAAAACACATGTGAAAAATTGTGGAAATAGCATTTAGGAAATAAACTCTTAATAATTCTTAAACAAAATTGTCATCTCACCTCTTAGCTTTGGTGTCATGTTCCCCAGAGAGACTCATTTTAGAGGCAGGGCCCCCCTCCTCCCTCTCCCCAGAGAGACTCATTTTAGACCACTGACCCCTAAACAGAGATCCAACATGTTGGTTGTAGTTAACACAGTAATTCTTGAATGTGAATTGTTATCATTTATTAATTATCTCTTATAAAACATTTACTAACAGACATATTGAAACAGTCAGGTGATTTAATTCAATCACATGAATATGTAGTTGTGACATCTCTTCACCATGGCCATGTCACACACTTATTTGTATTCACTAAAAGTCGGCCATTTATTATTTTTGAATCTGTTATTTTCTAAACATATCTGAGAATGTAGACAGAAGGGCTAAAACAGGCTTGATTGATCTGGGGGGGATCAGTGATCTATACAGAAAGGTTTTTTGCAACAATTAAGAGATGTTATATTATTTAAAGTAGGCTAGGTTACAATGTATAACAGTTTTTTTGTTGTTGTGTAAAGCAGATCAAGGTCTATACCTCAGCAAGTGGCGACCTGTCATTCAGGGCAGGTGGCCTTTCCTGTTTTGCATGTTATTGTGGCATTAATACATGTCACATATCAGTTTGCTAACAATGTAAAAAATATATACACTACCGGTCAAAAGTTTTAGACCACCTACTCATTCAAGGGTTTTTCTTTATTTTTTACTATTTTCTACATTATAAAATAATAGTGAAGACATCAACACTATGAAATAACACATATGGTATCATGTAGTAACCAAAAAAGTGTTAAACAAATCAAAATATATTTTATATTTGAGATTCTTCAAATAGCCACCCTTTGCCTTGATGACAGCTTTGCACACTCTTGGCATTCTCTCAACCAGCGACCCGTCATTAAGGGCAGGTGGCCTTTCCTGTTTTGCGTGTTATTTTGGCATTAATACGTGTCACATATCAGTTTGCAAAAATTTCAAAAAAATATATATATCATTGAGTTAATATAGCCGCATACAGGCATGGTCTCTTTTTTGTTTTCTTGAGTAAGGCAGCTCCAAAATGCAGGTGTTTCAGCCTAGCTCAGTGCTTTCTGTGGTGGTGGGGCAAGCCAGAAGAAAATACGGAGCGCTGCTTCTTGATTGGCTCAGTGTTCTGTCACTAATGCAGACACTACGTCACCGCCAAGTCTAAGGGTAGAGCTAGAAAATTCAAGCCCCTTGGGTGCTGCCATAGAGTTACATTAGAAGTGCCCATCCAAGAAGGTCATAGGCCACAGATAAAATGACGTCAAATCACATTACATCTACAGTAGCTTTGATTGGACTGATCATGTCAACATCTTACTTTCAAAATCTTAGCCAGCAGTCATCATCATGAATCAAGTCGACAATCTACAGGCAAATCCTTTTTAATCCTTTTAAATATGAAGAGAAATAATGAAGAGAAATGATAGGGCAGCTGTTGGGACTCTGCTGTTGGGACTCTGCGGTTGGGACTCTGCTGTTGGGACTCTGCTGTTGGGACTCTGCTGTCGGGACTCTGCTGTCGGGACTCTGCTGTTGGGACTCTGCTGTTGGGACTCTGCTGTTGGGACTCTGCTTTATGTAGGCCCTAACAGTTTGTGGGCACCGTTTGTCACCGTTATAGTGCAATGAATGTATTGTTTAGTGTTGTGTTGTGGAGTGGCTTTGCTGGCATGCATCCCCCTTTATTTATGTTTTGCCCCACCAAGATTGACATGCTAAAATCACCACTGACCTCAGCTATATCCTAGATGACCAGCCAAAACCTGTTCAGATCAGTTCCCATAACGTTATAACAGTAACAGTAGCAGGAGCCTAGTCCTGATACAGATGGAGGTCTATACCTCAGCTATAGCCTACATATCCTAGATGACCAGCCTAAACCTGTTCAGATCAGTTCCCATAACGTTATAGACCTAACAGTAGCAGGACAGAGCTAGTAGCCTAGGCATGGTATTTTACACACCATTTCAAACGGAGACTATCAGGTTTGTCAGCATGATAAGTGATCATAGCTCAAACCTACTCTGACTATTGAATGTCTGACGTCGACCTTATAATAGTTTGTAGTTTAGCCTAGACCTATGAGAGTTTGCCCGTCTTTCCTACATATCAACACATTCATCCGACTTCTAATGTTACCGAGAAATACGTGCCACAGTTTCAACAGCCATTGTGTAACTGCGTAGGCTACACACTTACTTTCACGTTCATATGAGGAAATCACATTACTTCTTACAGTCGCTGGTGCAGCCGCCTGTTCTCTTGCAGATGAAGTAGCTTTTATAGGCGACTCATTCAACCAGCCTAAACAACAGTAAATAAAAGATGTCAAATGGTCAAAAATCAATCCTGATATAGCCATGTACATCAAAGAGAGGTGTATTGCTACATATGTAGGATCTTAATTTTAGCCAGTTTGCTACAGCAGGAAAATAATCCTGCAGCAACAGGACATTTGAATTATTATGTGGATTATAATTAATGAACAATTCTTTTAATAGAAAAGTGGAATTGATCATCTTCAGAAACCTTTTTTAAAGCTTATATACACTCAAATACAGGGTGATCAAATTAAGATCCTACATCTGTACAGAGATCATGTTTTTATCTAAATAAGGCAGTTTGAGTTATTAGCAATAACGTTGCATCTGTCAGCTGCTGTAAACCTATGTGATTGGATGTTATATACCCCCATCTGAACAGTTTCTTTCCCCATGTTGTAGCCCTCACCAACTGGCCATCTGGCCCATAGAGACTAAAGGACTATACACTCTATACTGCTCACCACATCAAGCTATCTCTGAACTGTACACTACCATCTGGTCCATAGAGACTAAAGGACTATACACTCTATGCTGCACACCACATCAAGCCATCTCTGAACTGTACACTACCATCTGGTCCATAGAGACTAAAGGACTATACACTCTATGCTGCTCACCACATCAAGCCATCTCTGAACTGTACACTAAATAACTGAACTATACTGCATTAGCACTCTGTTAATCTCTCTTAGATATATTTATACTGGTACTGTATATGTGGACATCCACCGTATATCAACTGTATACCCACTGTACTGTATATCTGTATACCAACTGTATACCCACTGTACTGTATATCTGTATACCAACTGTATTCCCACTGTACTGTATATCTGTATACCAACTGTATTCCCACTGTACTGTATATCTGTATATCAACTGTATTCCCACTGTACTGTATATCTGTATATCAACTGTATTCCCACTGTAATGTATATCTGTATACCAACTGTTCATTCTCTTATAGCTCTATGCTCACTCTTCCTAGTTATGTATAATGTTGTACAGACATTTGTGTAAACTCTTCTGTCTGTATTCTGTCTCTAAATGTTGTCTGTCACTATCACCAAGTAGAATTATGTGTATAGATGTAGGATCTTAATTTGATCACCCCCCACTGCAGAATAACTTTCCCGCAATGCAGGAAATGTAAAACTTGTAGTGTATTTGAGGTTTTAAAAGGCTTCTGAAGTTTGTAATTTCCACTTAGAAATGCCAACTTGAGTTTCGCTTAATAAAAATGTATCAACCGCTACAAAAATGTCCATTAATTATAATTCACACTTCCTGTTGCTGCAGGAATATTTTCCTGCTGTAGCAAACTGGCTCAAATTAAGATCCTACATATGTACATGCAAATGTACTTGGCGAATAAAGGTGATTCTGATTCTGCAAAGGTTGAGTCTTGAATATTGATATATTGAATTTGACTTGCCCATGTTCAGTTAGCACCATTTTGTATGATTAAACTGACACAAACCTGTCTCAGTTGAAGTAGACTGTTAGGTCTGAGTGTTTTACATACATTCACTGTACTAGAATTACACCATACATTTAATTTCTCTACACACTTTACAATCATTCCTGGCATGATTCTCACCTTGTAGCCTGAATTCACAACCAGAACATGTCAAGTCATTGAGATATCTACTGTTCTGCTGAGAGAGCACCTTCGTGATGACTAGCGCTCTGTATATTCCTATGGGTGAGCCCTGAGCTGGAATGTGAAGCTAACTGAAGCTAACTTTAGAAAACCAGTATATCTAGCTTGCATCATAGTCCACCCCTCAGGCTAAGTTCAGGTTACAGCATGAGGCAGACATCAACAGCCGAGTTGTAGGCTACTACCTGGGTTGTACTCATTAGTTTACTCCGCAGCCAACAGTTATAAAAATGTTGCATAAACGGTTTGCTCCAAACGCTGTACAAGGTGACCTAAACAGTTTACGTTGCCAAACGTTTTGCTACGGTGGGCACTAATGAACACACACAACCTGTTTTGAGTAGTGTAAATTGTTGTTAGTCTTTCCACAGTATTTATTTGTCTCTCTTTCACACAACATACCTTCCTGAGTGAAAAGCGTTAACAGTAGATTAGAAAGAGAAAATGTTGTTGCTTGTTGTGTTTTAAGCCTGTTTTGAGAAGACAAGTCTATAGACCTATGATACAGTACACTCTTAGAAAAAAGAGTTCCAAAAGGGTCCTCTGGCTGTCCCCATAGGAGAACGCTTTTGGGTTCCAGGTAGAACCCTTCTGGCTTCCATGTAGAACCCTCTGTGGAAAGGATTCTTCATGGAACCCAAAAGGGTTCTACCTAGTACAAAAAAAGGGTTTTTAAGGAGAGTAGGCCTATTATAACACTGTCCACAAAACATATCATCAACTATATTAATACACATAACAATATCATCAACTATATTAATACACATAACAATATCATCAACTATATGAATACACATAACAATATCATCAACTATATTAATACACATAACAATATCATCAACTATATGAATACACATAACAATATCATCAACTATATTAATACACATAACAATATCATCAACTATATGAATACACATAACAATATCATCAACTATATTAATACACATAACAATATCATCAACTATATTAATACACATAACAATATCATCAACTATATTATTACACATAACAATATCATCAACTATATGAATACACATAACAATATCATCAACTATATTAATATCATAACAATCGTCGTCTTACCTTTTATATGTCTCTCAATAGAAGTAGAGTCTGGAATGATCATTCGGTCATGGAAAGTTCCTTTAGTTTGTTCTGCTCATTTCCATATCAGGTTCTACCTGTTCTCTCTCCCACTCCCTGTCTCATTATAGCTCTTACAATGTGCCTTGGCATACATTCTACAAGTGTCTGGAACTCCAAATGTAGTTATGATTTAGTGTTCCAAATGGAAACAATTTGATTAAACAGGTTAATATGGTTAAAATACATTAAGACTGAGTAATGCTGTGATTGTTTTTATTATTTTGTATTGAAATGTTTGACTTTATTTTCCCTATGTCCTTTCAATATAGGAACAATTTGTGAAATGACAGCCTTCTGTAAATATGGACAAAAGTCTATGGATTAATTTGATGGTATGTGTCTTGCAACATTATGTAAAATGACAGGTTGAGAAACACTGCATCTTCCTAGGTGCATATGTGAGAAGGAACGCAAACTGTCTCCCTATGTGTGTGCCATCCCTAAACATCAAGTGTTTGTGGTTCATTAAAATGTTTATTGTCAAGGTAATAAAAAAAAAAACGTGCCCCAACGAGCAGGGTCGCAGTCTCTCTTCGTTGCAGCTCCTCTCTCCCCAGGGGTAACAGCTCCTCTCTCCCCAGGGGTAACAGCTCCTCTCTCCCCAGGGGTATCAGCTCCTCTCTCCCCAAGGGTAGCAGCTCCTCTCTCCCCAGGGGTAACAGCTCCTCTCTCCCCGGGGGTAACAGCTCCTCTCTCCCCAGGGGTAGCAGCTCCTCTCTCCCCAGGGGTAACAGCTCCTCTCTCCTCAAGGGGTAGCAGCTCCTCTCTCCCCAGGGGTAGCAGCTCCTCTCTCCCCAGGGGTAGCAGCTCCTCTCTCCCCAGGGGTAACAGCTCCTCTCTCCCCAGGGGTAGCATCTCCTCTCTCCCCAGGGGTAGAAGCTCCTCTCTCCCCAGGGGTAACAGCTCCTCTCTCCCCAGGGATAGCAGCTCCTCTCTCCCCAGGGGTAACAGCTCCTCTCTCCCCAGGGGTAACAGCTCCTCTCTCCCCAGGGGTAACAGCTCCTCTCTCCCCAGGGGTAGCAGCTCCTCTCTCCCCAGGGGTATCAGCTCCTCTCTCCCCAGGGGTAGCAGCCCCTCTCTCTCCAGGGGTAACAGCTCCTGTCTCCCCAGGGGTAGCAGCTCCTCTCTCCCCTAGGATTTGAAGACATTGGTGGCTTAGCCCATAGCAGTAGGAGGGTCCGGGAAGGAATTTCAACAGCTAAACCATGAATACATCACCAGTGTATTGCCAAAAACCACTCAAGAACTTCAAACATAGACTCTGACCTGTCCAATGAGCCAAACTGATTAAAGAATCCCACAGTACCTAAACACCCTCTCTCTCTCTCTCTCTCTCTCTCTCTCTCTCTCTCTCTCTCTCTCTCTCTCTCTCTCTCTCTCTCTCTCTCTCTCTCTCTCTCTCTCTCTCTCTCTCTCTCTCTCTCTCTCTATCTCTCTCTCTCTCTCTCCTGTGTGTTCTCCCCTCCTCTGTCTCTCTCCATCATATCATATTCTTCTGTTGCTGTCTCTGTGTCTTGTCTGGTGTCTCTCTCTCTCTCCATCACTTTCTCTGTGTCGTCTATAGATGTCTCTCATCTTGTCTGGTGTCTCTCTCCATCAACAGAAATATTGGTGAGGGTTAGGCTTACTCCAATACAACATTGAAAACATGAAAACACGACTACATAATACCATTAAATACAGTTGGAATATAGTTACAACACTCCAACTGTTTCCATAAAACAGAAAAACAACAAGAAAGCTGGATAAACACATTTAGATTTTTTAGATACTGCACTTTGCTTTTGCATTACCCATACAGCTGTTTAAGGTCATAAAAAGGCAGAGTGCAGTATCAGCATTTTAGGGGTCATAGGTCAGATCAGTGGTCATGGTTGATATGATTGGACAAAAAACCCAACTTTAAACCCATTTTTCTCAGATTCACTGTTTGCGTAGACTGCTCTTTGCCTTTGTAGGGCAGTAGTTCAGGTGGCTTCCCTTGCCCTTAGTCTGCCTCCTGTCCCTCCTATCACCATGGAGACACCTTCCTGAAAACAATGACTCCATACTTTGCTGAAACCTGTTCTGCCAGTTCATGTCCTTAAAGATTAATGTTGGAATGTTCCAATGTGGTTACCCCAAAAAGATGCCAAGATAGATCACACATCCATAACTTGTTTCCTGCTTGTAGCAGGCCGCGTTTACAGGAATCCTTTTCTCTAACTATGAGTCATATGATTTCATGAGAATATTTTTCTGGAGTGAGAGTGTAATGCAAGTCAAGGTGTCCTTGGATGAATGTCAACAAGATTTATAACCAGCATTGTTAAATTAACTGTTGTAATAAATAAATAAAATATTTGTAAATGTATTGTCACAGACACCGGATAGATGCAGTGAAATGTGTTGTTTTACAGGGTCATAGTAGTACGGCGCCCCCTGGAGCAAATCAGGTGTAAGTGCCTTGCTTAAGGGCACAGACAGATTTTTACCTTAACGGCTCAGGTATTCGAACCAGCAACCTTTCAGTTACTGTCCCCACTAGGTAATCTTACCATACCAGTTCACACCCTCAAAACCCTACTCTCCATCGACCTTCTGTTAAAACTAGTCTCCTTCAACCCTCCTTTAACCCTACTCTCCATCTACCTTCCGTTAAAACTAGTCTCCTTCAACCCTCCTTTAACCCTGGTCTCCATCTACCTTCCGTTAAAACTAGTCTCCTTCAACCCTCCTTTAACCCTGGTCTCCATCTACCTTCTGTTAAAACTAGTCTCCTTCTACCCTCCTTTAACCCTGGTCTCCATCTACCTTCCGTTAAAACTAGTCTCCTTCTACCCTCCTGTAACCCTGGTCTCCATCTACCTTCTGTTAAAACTAGTCTCCTTCTACCCTCCTTTAACCCTGGTCTCCATCTACCTTCCGTTAAAACTAGTCTCCTTCTACCCTCCTGTAACCCTGGTCTCCATCTACCTTCTGTTAAAACTAGTCTCCTTCTACCCTCCTTTAACCCTACGCTCCATCTACCTTCCGTTAAAACTAGTCTCCTTCTACCCTCCTTTAACCCTGGTCTCCATCTACCTTCTGTTAAAACTAGTCTCCTTCTACCCTCCTTTAACCCTGGTCTCCATCTACCTTCCGTTAAAACTAGTCTCCTTCTACCCTCCTGTAACCCTGGTCTCCATCTACCTTCTGTTAAAACTAGTCTCCTTCAACCCCCCTTTAACCCTGGTCTCCATCTACCTTCTGTTAAAACTAGTCTCCTTCAACCCTCCTTTAACCCTGGTCTCCATCTACCTTCCGTTAAAACTAGTCTCCTTCTACCCTCCTGTAACCCTGGTCTCCATCTACCTTCCGTTAAAACTAGTCTCCTTCTACCCTCCTTTAACCCTGGTCTCCATCTACCTTCCGTTAAAACTAGTCTCCTTCTACCCTCCTTTAACCCTGGTCTCCATCTACCTTCCGTTAAAACTAGTCTCCTTCTACCCTCCTTTAACCCTGGTCTCCATCTACCTTCCGTTAAAACTAGTCTCCTTCTACCCTCCTGTAACCATGGTCTCCATCTACCTTCCGTTAAAACTAGTCTCCTTCTACCCTCCTGTAACCCTGGTCTCCATCTACCTTCTGTTAAAACTAGTCTCCTTCTACCCTCCTTTAACCCTGGTCTCCATCTACCTTCCTTTAAAACTAGTCTCCTTCAACCCTCCTTTAACCCTGGTCTCCATCTACCTTCCGTTAAAACTAGTCTCCTTCTACCCTCCTGTAACCCTAGTCTCCATCGACCTTCTGTTAAAACTAGTCTCCTTCAACCCTCCTTTAACGCTAGTCTCCATCTACCTTCCGTTAAAACTAGTCTCCTTCTACCCTCCTTTAACCCTACTCTCCATCTACCTTCCGTTAAAACTAGACTCCTTCTACCCTCCTTTAACCCTGGTCTCCATCTACCTTCCGTTAAAACTAGTCTCCTTCAACCCTCCTGTAACCCTGGTCTCCATCTACCTTCCGTTAAAACTAGTCTCCTTCTACCCTCCTGTAACCGGGGTCTCCATCTACCTTCCGTTAAAACTAGTCTCCTTCTACCCTCCTTTAACCCTGGTCTCCATCGACCTTCTGTTAAAACTAGTCTCCTTCTACCCTCCTGTAACCCTGGTCTCCACCTACCTTCCGTTAAAACTAGTCTCCTTCTACCCTCCTTTAACCCTACTCTCCATCTACCTTCCGTTAAAACTAGTCTCCATCTACCCTCCTTTAACCCTGGTCTCCATCTACCTTCCGTTAAAACTAGTCTCTTTCAACCCTCCTTTAACCCTGGTCTCCATCTACCTTCCGTTAAAACTAGTCTCCTTCTACCCTCCTGTAACCCTACTCTCCATCTACCTTCTGTTAAATCTAGTCTCCTTCTACCCTCCTTTAACCCTGGTCTCCATCTACCTTCTGTTAAAACTAGTCTCCATCTACCCTCCTTTAACCCTGGTCTCCATCTACCTTCCGTTAAAACTAGTCTCTTTCAACCCTCCTTTAACCCTGGTCTCCATCTACCTTCCGTTAAAACTAGTCTCCTTCTACCCTCCTGTAACCCTACTCTCCATCTACCTTCTGTTAAATCTAGTCTCCTTCTACCCTCCTTTAACCCTGGTCTCCATCTACCTTCCGTTAAAACTAGTCTCCTTCAACCCTCCTTTAACCCTACTCTCCATCTACCTTCTGTTAAAACTAGTCTCCTTCTACCCTCCTTTAACCCTGGTCTCCATCTACCTTCCGTTAAAACTAGTCTCCTTCAACCCTCCTTTAACCCTACTCTCCATCTACCTTCTGTTAAAACTAGTCTCCTTCTACCCTCCTTTAACCCTGGTCTCCATCTACCTTCAGTTAAAACTAGTCTCCTTCTACCCTCCTTTAACCCTACTCTCCATCTACCTTCTGTTAAAACTAGTCTCCTTCTACCCTCCTTTAACCCTACTCTCCATCTACCTTCCGTTAAAACTTACCTCCTTCAACCCTCCTTTAACCCTGGTCTCCATCTACCTTCTGTTAAAACTAGTCTCCTTCTACCCTCCTGTAACCCTGGTCTCCATCTGTCGTCCTTTAAGCCTATTCTATCCCTTCTAACATTGACCTTGTTTTTTCCCTAGTGGTCTTTAGAAACCTGCATAGCAACCCCATCTCAGCAGTAATGTGTTCTGCTGGACAAAACCTTTTGTTACACTGTTTGTTTCAGTCTATCATCAACATTCCTAGTGGTCGAGGGAAAGTAATAATCATTGTATTCAGTTCTAACTATGAATTCCAATAGACAGTGATGTGATGTTCCAGGCTCTCAAACAAAGGGAAAGAGGACCCACTCAAGACTGACTTCACTATCGATCTGAAGCATGAGGTAAGCTTTGTATCCAACTGCTTTATAGCTATGAGTTCTGATGGTTCTGATGGAAATGTGTATTAAGAGTCATTTAAATGACTTGTTTTTAACGTTTTGAAATATCTGCTACAGTCATGACGGTATGGAGAAAAGCAGATGTTTTTATTGGATGGTAATTTGTGTCACTGACACGGCACTTTCTCCATCTGGTATTATCCTTCTCTGCTGTCCCCTGTCCTTTCCTGCTCTTGTTGACATGTGAGCCTAAAGGCTAACATCGCCTTAAGCCTAGTAGGTGCTAATCAAGTAGAATTTCAATATAACCTGGTGTCACTAACTCATTTCCTCCGACAATAGCCCAATAGAAGCATATCTCCCTCCTCCTAAAGCCCTATTGGCTGTCACATTGTTGTCTGAGGGACACTCCGTCACTGTGACTCCGCCTTCTCTTTCTTTTCTGCTTTTTAATCTCAGAGTGTCTTCAGTCCTTCATTCAGGGGAGAAATAGAATAGCACTGAATCCCTCCCCCTCCCCCTCTCTCTCTCTCTCTCTCTCTCTCGCTCTCTCTCTCTCTCTCTCTCTCTCTCTCTCTCTCTCTCTCTCTCTCTCTCTCTCTCTCTCTCTCTCTCTGTCTCTCTCTCTCTCTCTGTCTCTCTCTCTCTCTCTCTCACACTCTCTCTCTCTCTCTCTCTCTCTCTCTCTCTCTCTCTGTCTCTCTCTCTCTCTCTCTCTCTCTCTCTCTCTCTCTCTCTCTCTCTCTCTCTCTCAATTCAATTCAATTTCAGTTCAATTCAATGTAAGGTCTTTATTGGCATGGGAAACGTATGTTAACGTTGCCAAAGCAAGTGAAGTAGATAGTAAACAGTAAATATTAACAGTAAACATTACACTCAGAAGTTCCAAAAGAATAAAGACATTTCAAATGTCATATTATGTATATATACAGTATTGTAACAATGTGCAAATAGTTAAAGTACAAATGGGAAAATAAATAAACATAAATATGGGTTGTATTTACAATGGTGTTTGTTCTTCACTGGTTGCCCTTTTCTTGTGGCAACAGGTCACAAATCTTGCTGCTGTGATTGCACACTGTAGTGCTCGTATCTAAGAGCAGTCAGTACATCAGGTGAGGTCCACTGCTCCTTGGTCATGGGAAAGTCAAGAGTTGCTCCTACTAAAGTCACGACCATACCAAGACTCGAGCTGTCAGCAGCAGTGGTAGCAGTCCGGACCAGTGACATGCTCAAGAAAGAATTAGAAATAGACTGCCAACAAGAATGTTTCTGGACTGACTCAAAGGTTGTACTTGGATACATCAGTAATGAAGCCAGAAGATTTCATGTTTTTGTAGCAAATAGAGTTGAACGCATCAAGCTAAGCACAGAGGCCAGACAATGGAGATATGTAGCTTCAGAAGACAACCCAGCTGACCACGCCTCAAGGGGTGTCACAGCAGAACAACTCACAGCTTCTAACTGGTTCACAGGTCCAGACCTTCTTTGGCAAAAAGAGCTACCAATTGGAGTTGTCATGGTGGGAGAGATCGAGAGCAGTGACCCAGAGGTCAAGAAAGCTCAGGTTCATGACACTCAGGCAGAAGAAGCAAAAACAATTTTAGATCGTCTACACAAGTTCTCAGACTGGGCAAAAATGGTGAAGGCTGTTGCCAGACTCAAGCGCCGTGCTAAGGAAATCAAAGGTCTCAAGCCAAAGTCCTGTGAGGCCTCGAACTTGGAGGAAAGGAAAGAGGCGGAGCTGACCATAATCAAGATGGTCCAGGAAGCAACTCTCTCTCAAGAAATTCAACGCCTTAGACATCATAAGGAGACAAAGGTCAAAGACAAAGCCAACCAGTTGCACAAACTATGTCCGTTCCTGGATGATCAAGGTGTAATCAGAGTAGGAGGCCGCTTAGCTAATGCTGCCCTAAATCCACATGTGAGGCATCCAGCAGTACTTCCTAGAGACAGTCATGTTTCTGCATTGCTCGTCAAGCACTATCATGAGAGAGTGTACCATCAAGGTCGAGGAATGACTATAAATGAACTCCGATCCAATGGCATATGGATCCTGGGTTGCAGCAAGCTTGTTTCATCCCATATTCACAAGTGCACAAGTTGCAGAAGGTTCCGAAGATGCACAGAGCAACAAAGGATGGCAGACCTTCCAGAAGAGTGGATGGAAACAACTGCTCCATTCACTTACTGTGGAATGGACTGCTTCGGACCATTTCACATTAAGGAAGGAAGAAAGGAGCTAAAGCGTTATGGGCTGTTGCTCACCTGCATGTGTTCAAGAGGAGTTCACATTGAAGCACTTGATGACTTGACCTCAGATGCCTTTATCAATGCTCTGCGTTCATTCATCGCCATTCGTGGATCAGTAAGGCAGATAAGGTGTGATCAAGGGACAAACTTTGTCGGAGCAAGGCGTGAGTTCATTGAAGCACTGAAAGAGATGGATCAAGAAGAGCTCAAAGATTTGGGCTTCGAGTTCATCATGAACACCCCTGCCTCAAGTCATATGGGTGGAGTCTGGGAAAGACAAATCCGCACTATCAGAAGTGTCCTGGCGTCCATTCTAGAACAGTCGTCCAGACAACTTGACTCCTCTTCCCTACGAACATTTCTATATGAGGTTATGGCGGTTGTGAATAGCAGACCTCTAACCACTGATCATCTGAACGATTCTACCAGTCCAGAGCCCTTGACACCAAACCACATCTTGACCATGAAATCCACAATCATTCTCCCTCCTCCTGGAAAGTTTGTCAAGGAGGATCTCTACCTCCGCAAAAGATGGCGCAGAGTTCAACTCTTAACCAACAATTTTTGGGTACGATGGAAAAAAGAGTATCTCCTGAATCTCCAACACAGACAGAAGTGGACCAAAGATCGCAGAAATGCAAAGGTCGGTGACATTGTTCTGTTACAAGATGCTGCCACACCACGAAACCAATGGAAGCTAGCAAGAGTCATCGAGGTGTATCCTGGAAGTGATGAAAGAGTGAGGAGACTCAAGTTACTCATCAGTGACTCCTCCCTGGATGGAAGAGGAAAGCGTACAGCCAAACCTGTTTACCTGGAGAGACCCATTCAGAAAACAGTTACATTGCTAGAAGCAGACTGGTGGTTCTATCATACACTCACACACAGTTTATTAGTTGTTTATTAGGACAGAGTTTCATTTAATTTATTCATGCAGTAGGTTTGTCTCCAAGTTTTAAGAAATCACTTGTGATTTGGTGGGAGTGTAACTGCCTCTGTCGCCAGTTTATTTAATGTATTAGCACTTTAGTTTATTTCATGTATTTGCACTTTTTATTATTTAATTTCTTCTGAATTGTACGTTTACAGCAAGACGGAACTAATTATTGGTTCCGCCCGAGTGTTGTCACCCTAGCGCCTTTTAGCGACACACCGAGGAAACTTTACCGCAAAAAGCGAATTATTTTTCCACTGTTATCGTGTTTAAGTGCATACTTACAAAGAAAGTATACAGAAGAAGATAAAGGACATTTAAAAGGATGTTTAGCACCTCTGTGTGATAAGCAGCAATGAGGTTTGTTGACTATTTATTTTGCTATGAGGGTGTTTGTGTTTACGTGCGTCATTTTTTGGTGTAAAATATACATAAAGTGTCTAGCTGTATGAGCTTGATTATAACGCCAGATGTGTGAGACATGCATATGCATTATTTTGTTAATGTATTTTTTCTTTCTTTAAACCAGTTCTCACGGGTTGACCAGCATTAAAGCCCTGTATTCAAATCAAGACCTCTTGCCTCATGCCTGTCACTGGAGGAGCTACAAGTACTCTGACCAATTCACTTATAGTGTATTAAAGTAGTCAAAAGTTTAGTATTTGGTCCCAAACCCGTTGGTTGCATTTGCAGTTTGTTTTGGTTGTGTTTTGGGTTATGTTTTGCCCAATAGTAACTGAATGGTGGATGATGACTGGATTTATCTTCTATCTAAGTGAGTAGATAACATGTTTCTAAACACTACTGAATGAATCCTGATGATGCCATGATTAAGAAAAATAATGAATAAATCCTGATTAATAATGAATGAGAAAGTTACAGAGGCTACAACAAAACATGCTAACCTCTCACCATTAACATCTAATAAAAGGTGACATTCTGTACTGTCACCTAATATGAAACATTCTATCTCGAATCCAAAATGCTGGAGCATAGCACCAAATGTAAAACTGTAAGCTTCACTGTCCAAACGCATATGGTGTGGACTATGTGTGTCTGGTAAACACATGTGGATCTGGTGAACAGTTATCACTTGTTGACCAACTACAGGAATACTGACCTCAGAGTCTCCAGTTTACAGTGGGGATTCCCCAGTCCAGCAGAGAGCAGCTTCACTCCTGAATCCTTCAGGTCATTGTTACTCAGATCCAGATCTCTCAGGTGTGAGGGGTTTGATTTCAGAGCTGAGACCAGAGAAGCACAGCCTTCCTCTGTGACTAGACAGCCTGACAGCCTGCAAAGAGTCAAATCATATTAAAACCACACTGCTATTCTTTGGTGTTGAGTTATTTCCTTTCTAAGTGAGTAGATAACATGTTTCTAAACACTACTAAAGTAATCCTGATGATGCCATGATTAAGAATAATCATGAATGAATCATGAATAATAATGAGTGAGAAAGTTACAGAGGCTACAACAAAACATGCTAACCTCTCACCATTAACCTCCAATAAACGGTGACATTCTGTTCTGTTGCCTCATATGAAACATTCTATCTGAAATCCAAAATGCTGGAGCATAGCACCAAATTTAAAACTGTAAGCTTCACTGTCCAAACACATATGGTGTGGACTATGTGTGCCTGGTAAACACATGTGGATCTGGTGAACAGTTATCACTTGTTGACCAACTACAGGAATACTGACCTCAGAGTCTCCAGTTTACAGTGGGGATTACCCAGTCCAGCAGAGAGCAGCTTCACTCCTGAATCCTCCAGGTCATTGTTACTCAGATCCAGCTCTCTCAGGTGTGAGGGGTTTGACTTCAGAGCTGAGACCAGAGAAGCACAGCCTGGCTCTGTGACTAGACAGCCTGACAGCCTGCAAATAGTCAAATCATGTTTTGCCCAATAGTAACTGAATGGTGGATGATGACTGGATTCATCTTCTGTCTAATTGAGTAGATAACATGTTTCTAAACATTACTAAATTAATCCTGATGATGCCATGATTAAGAAAAATCATGAATGAATCATGAATAATAATGAGTGAGAGAGTTACAGAGGCTACAACAAAACAAGCTAACCTCTCACCAATACCAATAACAGAGGGGGTATGATCCTTGTTCCTCTGTAACTTCCTCATTCATCATTATTCACGATTCTTCATGATTATTCATAATCATGGTAGCATTCACATGAATGTGGTCCTCTGTAGCTCAGCTGGTAGAGCACGGCGCTTGTAACGCCAAGGTAGTGGGTTCGATCCCCGGGACCACCCATACACAAAAATGTATGCACGCATGACTGTAAGTCGCTTTGGATAAAAGCGTCTGCTAAATGGCATATTATTATTAATGTAGAAGTGTTCAGAAACATCTTCTATTCTTACTGACAATACAAGTGAAGTGTTTCCAAAATGACAGGACATTATTCACCATTCAGTTTCTATTAGGAAAAACATCATCCAAAACACAACCAAAACAAACTGCAAATGTATTCAACAAGTTTGTAGAATCACAAGCTTGATGTAATCACTGCGGGTAAGGAATATGGGACCAAATACTAAACTTATGACTACTTCAAGACAATATAGGTGAATATGTCCAAATTATTACGACTTTTTCAAATGGGAGAACTAGATACATAAAGTGCATTCATTTCTAAACAGTAACACAGATATGTATGAAAATAACCTCAAATAAAAGGTAACATTATATACTGTGACCTCATATGAAACATTTGATCTCAAATCCAAAATGCTGGAGCATAGCACCAAATGTAAAACTGTAAACTTAACTGTCCAAACACACATGGTGTGGACTATGTGTGCCTGGTAAACACATGTGGATCTGGTGAACAGTTATCACTTGTTGACCAACTACAGGAATACTGACCTCAGAGTGTCCAGTTTACAGTGGGGATTCCCCAGTCCAGCAGAGTGCAGCTTCACTCCTGAATACTTCAGGTCATTGTTACTCAGGTCCAGCTCTCTCAGGTGTGAGGGGTTTGACTTCAGAGCTGAGACCAGAGAAGCACAGCCTTCCTCTGTGACTAGACAGCCTGACAGCCTGCAAAGAGTCAAATCATATTAAAACCACACTGCTATTCTTTGGTGTTGAGTAATTTCCTTTCTGTGAGTAGATAACATGTTTCTAAACACTACTGAGTGAATCCTAATGATGCCATGATTGAGAAAGATCATGAATGAATCATGAATAATAGTCAGTGAGAAAGTTAGAGTCTACAACAAAACATGCTAACCTCTCACCATTAACCTCAAATAAAAGGTGATATTATGTTCTGTCGCCTAATATGAAACATTCTATCTCAAATCCAAAACGGTGGAGCATATTTATTTTATTTAACTACGCAAGTCAGTTAAGAACAAATTCTTATTTACAATGACGGCCTACACTGGCCAACACTGGGCCAATTGTGCACCGCCCTATGGGACTCCCAATCACATCCGGTTGTGATACAGCCTGGAATCGAACCAGGGGGTCTGTAGTGACGCCTCAAGCACTGAGATGCAGTGCCTTAGACCGCTGCGCCACTCGGGAGCATAGCACCAAATTTAAAACTGTAAGCTTCACTGTCCAAACACATATGGTGTGGACTATGTGTGCCTGGTAAACACATGTGGATCTGGTGAACAGTTATCACTTGTTGACCAACTACAGGAATACTGACCTCAGAGTCTCCAGTTTACAGTGGGGATTCCCCAGGACAGCAGAGAGCAGCTTCACTCCTGAATCCTTCAGGTCATTGTTACTCAGGTCCAGCTTTCTCAGGTGTGAGGGGTTTGACTTCAGAGCTGAGACCAGAGAAGCACAGCCTTTCTCTTTGAGTCCACAGAATGACAGCCTGCAAAGAGATCATCATGATTTCACAATCACACTGTTAATTTAACACCAGTAGTGTAGAAGGACAATGGCAGATGCATTTGGTTTATTCTCTTAAACAACATATAGATTAATCTTCCGTCTCCTAGAATTGCATGGTCATATTTGTTATACAAATGTGAACACCAATGCACTGATTCAGTAAGTTTTTCAATATAATATAATATATTATATACATATTATAATACATATATTTCTCTAAACTGAATATTTCTTCCTGATGATTAGTACTTAAATGACATTTTATGTACTCACAGAGCAGCTCTGGAGGCTTTGACCACTGGCAGCAGCCTCAGAAGACCTTCCTCTGATCTGGAGTATTTCTTCGGGTCAAACACATCCAGCTCCTTTTCTGAAGTCAGCAACACAAAGACCAGAGCTGACCACTGTGCAGGTGACAGTTTGGCTTCTGAGAGACTTCCTGATCTCAGGTAGCTTTGGATCTCCTCCACTAGAGAATGGTCATTCAGTTCATTCAGACAGTGGAACAGATTGATGCACCTCTCTGGAGAGGGATTCTCCCTGATCTTCTCCTTGATGTACTTGACTGTTTCTTCATGGCTCTGTGAGCTGCGTCTTGTCTTTGTCAGTAGACCTCGTAAGAGCTTCTGATTGGACTCCAGTGAGAGGCCCAGAAGGAAGCGGAGGAAAAGGTCCAGGTTTCCGTCTCACTTTGTAAGGCTTTATCTACAGCACTCTTGTAGACAGTAACTTCAGTAACTTGCGGTTCGGCCATTAGATTCTCATTGTTGTTGATGATTGAGAGGAACACATATACAGCAGCCAGAAACTCCTGAATGCTCAGATGCACGAAGCAGTACACCTTGTCCTGGTACAGCCCACATTCCTCTTTAAAGAGCTGTGTGCACAATCCTGAGTACACTGAGGCTTCAATGACATCAATGCCAGCCTCTTTCAGGTCTTCTTCATAGAAAATCAGATTGCCATTCACAAGCTGTTGAAAAGCCAGTTTTTCCAGTGACAGAATTATCTCTTTATTCAAGTGTGGACCTGTCTCTTCTTTCCCAATATACTTTTCATTCTTCTGTTTGGTATGAAACACCACAAGGTGTATGAACATCTCAGTCAGAGTCTTGGGCATCTCTTCTCTCTTATGTTTCAGCATGTGTTCAAGGACTATTGCAGAAATCCAACAGAAGACTGGAATGTGGCACATGATGTGGAGGCTCCTTGATGTCTTTATGTGTGAGATGATTCTGCTGGCCAGGTCCTCATCACTGAATCTCTTCCTGAAGTACTCCTCCTTCTGTGGGTCATTGAACCCTCGTACCTCTGTCACCTGGTGAACACACACTGAAGGGATCTTATTGGCTGCTGCAGGTCGGGTAGTTATCCAGAGGAGAGCAGAAGGAAGCAGATTTCCCTTGATGAGATTTGTCAGCAGAACATCCAGTGAGGTTGACTCTGTGACGTCACAACAGATCTTGTTCTTCTGGAAGTCTAGGGGCAGTCGGCACTCATCCAGACCATCAAAGATGAACAGAACTTTGTACTTGTCGTAGTTGGAGATTCTTGATTCTTTGGTTTCCTTTGAGAAGTGATTGAGAAGTTCAATCAAAGTGTGTTTTTCCCCTTTTATCAAATTCAGCTCCCGAAAAGGGAATGAAAATACAAATTGGACATCCTGATTTGCTTTTCCTTCAGCCCAGTCCAGAATGAACTTCTGCACAGAGACTGTTTTTCCAATGCCAGCGACTCCCTTTGTCAGCACAATTCTGATAAGTTTGTCTTGTCCAGTTAAGGGTTTGAAGATGTCGTTACATTTGATTGCAGTCTCTGGTCTTGCTTGTTTCCTGGTTGTTGTCTCAATCTGTCTCAGCTCATGTTCATTATTGACCTCTCCTGTTCCACCCTCTATGATGTAGAGCTCTGTGTAAATCTTATTGAGAAGTGTTGGGTTTCCTTGTTTAGCAATCCCCTCAAATACACATTGAAACTTCTTCTTTAGATTAGATTTGAGTTCACGTTGGCAAATCACAGCAAGCTCATCTGAATGAAGAAATAACACAGAGGATATTAATATTACGTCTGTTTTAATGCCTACAGTTTTGTAAGACTGTGTTATGAAGTTTAAATTATAATAATTGATTCTCTTGTCTGTATAAATCTGTAAATGTTTTCATTATTCATTACACACTGGTGTGACTGATTTATATAATTATTGGTATTATTGATGGCATCTCTCTCTCTCTCTCTCTCTCTCTCTCTCTCTCTCTCTCTCTCTCTCTCTCTCTCTCTCTCTCTCTCTCTCTCTCTCTCTCTCTCTCTCTCTCAACACAACACAACACATCCCTGCTGCTACTTGATGAGGTCACTAGGTGTTGTGTTAAGGCTGCTACAATATCATTGAGTTACACAGCTACTTTAGCTGTACTTTAGCTACAGCTTTTAAATGTTCTAAAACAGCATTCAACATGAGGCAGACAGCTCTTACTTTTCTCCAGTGTGTCAGCAAGCTCCTTCTGGTTCATTTTCCTCAGAACGTGCAGTGTGATCTTCAGAGCCCCCTCTCTGGCACTGCTCTCCTGCTTCTCATCTTCAGCGTCCACCACTTCCTTATCATGCTTTTGACTCTCAAAGCCTTCTGGGAATTCTGGACTAAGAATCCTCTTGAACATCTTCAGCTCGTTCTTCACAAATGTCATAATATTCTCTTCAAGCAACTGAAATAAATAAAGTAAATCAGTTAAGCAAGAGACTAAATGCTTTCTCATTAACACATGAATGAATGATTGACAGATCAACTTTACTTGAGGTAAACAAAAACAAATGTACATAACAGGACCACATACACTGAATATGGAGGCCAGGTCTGTTTGATGACTCTGGGAAAACTGACCACTGAGAATCTCTGACTCTGATCTCCCCTGTTGGTTTCTGGGGACAAAACATGAGATTACATCTCCTCATCCAGGGAGTGCACACACACACACACACACACACACACACACACACACACACACACACACACACACACACACACACACACACACACACACACACACACACACACACACACACAGGGAATGTTGTGTTAGTTTAACACACACATACACACACACACACACACACACACGCACACACACAGGGAGGGAATGTTGTGTTTGTTTAATTTTGTTTCAGGACTATGAAAATGGAAAAAAGGTTTAGCCTATGGATTATGAAAACAACAAAAATAAATGGGAAAATGGGAGAGGAGAAATGACTAGAGACAGTGTTGTTTAACTCACTGACCATGACCCATGAGTTCTTCTTACCTTTGTTCACTAGAAAAGTCTCCCTCTCTAAACACTATAGGTTGATGCATGGACTTGTCACTCTTCATGGACACACAGCTGGGTACAGGGGAGGCTGGTCTCTCCTGCTTGATTGGGCTTCAACACAACAGAGACAAACATTACATCTCTCATCTACTCTGAGCTCAGATGGGGAAACAAGAGTTTCATTCCAAAACGCTATATATCCATTTTCAGAAATGTTGGTCAATTAGCTTTTATTGTTTAAATACATTATTAAACCACTACAAGGCTTTATAAAGGTGTCTAACGTGTGTAATTTCCACTTTAAAATGTCAGACTTGATTTTCCCTGATGAAAATAGTATGAACCCCTACAGAAAATATCCTTTAATTATAATCCACATAAAAATGCACATTTGCTATTGCTGCAGGATTATTTTCCTGCTGTGAGAAACTAGGTCAAATGAAGATATGGCATCTGTAAATGCATTCATCTTAAGGTAGCTAGGTGAGACGACCACGTATCACAGTCAAATATACAGGATACGAACATTACATTCCAGCTAAACAATGGTTTTCAATCACATCTAAAATCTACAATAGTTACATTGAAGGTACCTATTAGTAATCATTTCTGATGAAAAATCACAAATGTGATTTTCTTTACTCCTATATAGCACTTTGGAATATAAATTCTTGAACAATATTTTCAGCTCACCTCTTGTCTTTGGTGTCATGTTCCCCAAAGAGACTCATTTTAGAGGCAGGGCCCCCCTCCTCTCTCTCCCCAGAGAGACTCATTTTAGAGGCAGGGCCCCCCTCCTCTCTCTCCCCAGAGCGACTCCTTTTAGATGCAGGGCCCCCATCCTCTCTCTCCCCAGAGAGACTCCTTTTAGAGCACTGACCCCTAAACAGAGATCCAGCATGTTGGTTGCGGTTAACACAGTGTTCTCTTTTATTCATTATCTCTCAGCAATAAAACATTAAGTAACAGACACATCCAAACAGTCAGGTGATTTAATGCAATGACTTTTTCTAGCCCAATGACTCAAAACATAGCCCCTGATATGCCTACATCTTATTTCAGACAGCCTCCAGTAGCCTGGGCAAGATGTAGACAAGATGTAAGCTGAATGATTTAGCAGCTTGCTTAGTTCAAATTGACAGACTAATTTATTTAACATGAATAGCAAGACGATGTTGAGGTAGGAAGTGCTTCTGTTGCCCAGTAACCTGCTGGAATAGGCTACTGAGAATGGGGTCGTAATTTCAATCACTGAATCAAATATTAATAATATGGATATGAACTGAATAGGCCCATGCTTGTCAACAACAGCCAGGTTATTTTTGATAACTTCCAATTGAATTAACTAAACACGGCCATTATTAATTGCATAATAACACTACAACAATAAACTGAAGTTATAGGCTTAGATTATTGTTCAGAAATACTTAGAAATACTCACTTTATTTTTTTGTTCTCTCCATATCGTGTTTTCTGCTCTGTCGTCTCAAAATGGATCCTGTACAAAAGAACAACTTTACTTTCTGTTTCAGCTCAACCATCTCCCCATCCTGATAATAAAGTGTTGTATTGGTATCTTCCACTAGATGGCAGTAAAAACCTGCTGTAACTAGACTTTACAACAGTAAGTGTTCTGTTTCTTGGTCCTGGTGACTCCTGGGAAGTGTCCCAGAGGAGGAGTGCTGACCTAGGATCAGGTCCCCCTGTCCATGTAATCTTATTCATTATGATTGTTTTGTCTCATGTCTCTTTATATTCATATACCCTGGGGACCATGTAGCTCTATTGAAATGACCTTGTTTTATAACCTTCTTTGTTGCTCAGTGGTACTTCAATTGGCCGGACCATGCCCAATTCTTTCACACAGTAATGCTCCAGCATCCACTCAGAGCTTATGCATCTAATGCATTCCTCAAATACTGCAGAGTTGTTAAGCAAGTCCCATCTTCATCCACATGTATTTGCTTATTTGTAAGATGAAACCTGAGGGGATCACTGTAGTGTGTCATAAATGCATCCAAAATGGTTCTGAGGTCCTCAACAATGCTATTCTGTACCGTAGCTGGGATGCAGTGTTCTTTCATGATTTCCAAAATCAAAAAATAGATATTCTTTTTGAGACCTTCAATTAGCTGCTCAGTGTTGATCTCTGTGGCTTGAACATATTCAGCCTCTGGCAGACTCTACATCGCTCATGTCATCTTCAATGGGATCAGTCCCCGTCTCAAATTCATCATGAGGGCAATTCTCATCTAAGTTGGAGCTTAAAAGCTCTGTGGTTTTGGAAGATGTGTGACCGATAGGCGCTGAAACATCTATTTGTTTTCCCACACCCATTAAGTCCACAGGTAATTAGACAATGTGGTTCATGCTGGTGATAGAGGCCAATATGTGTGAGTCGTCTGGACACAGAGAAAGAATGCTCGTTGCAAAGTGGACAATTGAATAGAGTTGGCATTCTTCAGAAAGATTGTGAACCTTGGAATGATGGGATGGAATCATGGAGATCAGTGGTACTCAGCCACTTGCAGACATCATCAAGGGACCAGTCTTCCACAGCCACACTCAAATAAAAGTTGACACATAGCGCAAAAGTGAAATGTATTAGTGATGAGGCTAAAACAAAACCTATCCCACTCTTTCCAGACAACCACCTTGCCTCCTAATTTGGATTTATGGTTGTTCCATAAAGAAGCAGAGCTTGTCAGTAATGGTGAAGATGTCTGTCTCTTATAATATGGGATTCTGCAGTCCCACATTTAAGTGTTGACTCAGATAATATGATGCTCCAAATGGGGCATTAAGTTCTTCTTCCATGTCAACCCAAATTGGCCTATTAGAGTTCTCAATAAAGAGCCTATTTGGGCAGTTATAAAGGCTTCTTGCTATAATTACATGTTAGGGAGCTTTAATCCTCCCTTCTAAATCTTTACCTGTAATCTAGCTTGGTTCATCCTCACCCTTTTAATAGTCCAAATGAATCATTTTGTCTATGGTGTTAAAGGTGTAGGCAGGTATGGACAGTGGAAACATGCTGATGATGTAATTCCGTTTAGGAGCTTTAACCATCTTCATAACATGTGGCCTACTTCACAATGAGATTTGTAGCTTGTCCCAGTTCTTCAACTGGAGTTGAATTTTGTTCAAACACTGTATTGATTGATTGATTGACTGCAAATGCATTCATTCACCATTCAGTTAGTGTTGGAAAAGATGAAGGAATGACATAAAACACACAATAATCACACTGTATTGATTGATTGATTCACTATTCAGTTAGTATTGGATTGACAAAGGAGTAACACAGAACACACTATAATCACACTTCAAATACATCCAAATACTTAGAGGCTAACCTGTTAGTAGATCCATAGTGAGCTTTAAACATTGTCTTGCTTTGGTCTGAAATACAGAGGACAGAACAATCCGCCCCAATACACCAACCTGAAAGACATCAATTAGACACAAACACAACATAAACAACATGAGTATTCAATATCAAATGCATCTAACTAATCTGATCTGCTTTATGTATTCTTCTTTTTGTCAAGTCGAACATAATCTACATTGGGTCATCTGTGTGTGTGTGTGTGTGTGTGTGTGTGTCTTACCTGTTCGTGGTGGTTGATACATTTCTCTATCAGAGCTCACAGCTCCCAAACTCTCCACCACTTAACTGGACAGGGGCAGGATAAGCCAGGTACTAAAGGGAGGAGGATGGAAGGAGATGGTGAGAAAGTATATCATGGGTTTAAATGACTACAATTTCTCAATATTGAGTCTAGCTAGCTAAAGTTAGCTAACGTTACAGTAACTTTAACTAGCTAGCTACTGTAGCTAACGTTAGCTAAAACGTACCAACATTTATACAACAATTACCAGCTAACATTACAGGCTATGTAGCTTGGCTAGCTAATGAAAAACCAAGAGTACATTACATCATGTATTGTTTTTTAGTTATTTGATAGTAGTTTGATGAATTATTATCTTAGCTAGCGAATAGCTAAGGTTCACTCACCTTTCACGTCAATCCGTTGCAAGACATCTCTTATTGGTCGCGTCTCTCCAACCATCCGCGCGCTTCCCGCTTCCAGTTGTCTTTTGACCAACGGTCTCAATTTGAATTCTGCGCTGGAGCGCCCTTTACTCACGAGGCCGCTGCTGGTTCCAAACCGAACCCCTCTTTTGAAAAGGCTTCTTCAAAGAACCCCTGAAGTCTACAACGGTTCAACAACGAGCTGATGGCAGAGTATAGGCTTGGAAATTCATCTTAAGGTATATTTTTTACCTTATATTATCCTAAAGGATCCTACAGGAAGCTTTTCTTTTAAGAGTGTAGTTCACGTTTACTCATTTATCTGCAAAACCATGCCTTCCGAGTTGTAAAGGGGTGGCCAGCCACATAATTAGTTTTAAAAGTCTACCATGACAACAACTATCCCATTGACTATATCCAGTAATAGTTTCTTATTGTTCTAGTTAAGATCTCACAACACAGTTACGCTACTACAATTAAGGCATAAGACATAAGTATATATAATTTGAAAATGCAGACAAAAATTGGCTTGAACTTGTCGTGTAATAACAATTTTGAAAAACACTAAAAAGGTATTCTCCCAAGGTCAATACTTCAAAAAATATTGAATCATAAAATGTTTGTCCTCTGTAGTTGCGTGTCTTTCTTTTTTTGCTGAAATCCATACTTTTTCATTAAACGTTAATGAAATTCAACCACCGACTTTTTGCTCCTTTTTTTTGCAACTGTGTCAATTGAATATCCAATGACTTAGTCTTAGACCAAGGGCTCCAAATACTCGTTGTCCAGTCAAATCACACAATCTACAGATGCTGTGTCAACCAATCAACATTTTGCAGATCATTACAGGCGTCAGTAAACACAAAATTGGGCGCATAACTTTATTGACTTGGCACATTTTATGTCCTGAGACTCTGAGAAATAACAACCAGGAAAGATAAATCATAGAAAGATATGTTTATTTTACATATTACAATAATTGTATAGCCTAGGTTTCATTTACAAACAGACACATTCACTACATTTGTTCCATTATTCACTAAATTACTTATTATTTTCAGTAAACTCTTACTCTATAACATTTATTGTTTTAACATTCACACTGCTAGTTTTACATATTATATTTATATATATATACACACTACCGTCATTTATATAAATATAATATATAATTATCAATATATAACCATATAATAGATATATAGCATTTACTATATAGACACACACACACACACACACACACACACACACACACACACACACACACACACACACACACACACAAACATACATACATACAGTATTGAGAGATAGGGAGAGACAGACAGTTGTGAGGACAATATGTCTGAGAATCAATATGTAGGTTGTAGTTTAGAATGAGTTAAAGGCAGAGGAGGGTACAATAGGACAAGTGTTTTGTCCCTGACCAGTCCTCCTACTGCCAGACCACTGGATCCTGTGTCTCCATCTAAAACCTAATTTCTGTGCCGGCCGTGCTTGGCCACACTAAGAACCAAGACCCAGAAGAAGGGTAAGAAGAGGACATTGGCTGTTACACCAGCTAAGGAGAAGAAGGTGAGATTGGCTGTTACACCAGCTAAGGTGAAGAAGGTGAGATTGGCTGTTACACCAGCTAAGGAGAAGAAGGTGAGATTGGCTATTACACCAGCTAAGGAGAAGAAGGTGAGATTGGCTGTTACACCAGCTAAGGTGAAGAAGGTGAGATTGGCTGTTACACCAGCTAAGGTGAAGAAGGTGAGATTGGCTGTTACACCAGCTAAGGTGAAGAAGGTGAGATTGGCTGGAACACCAGCTAAGGTGAAGAAGGTAAGATTGGCTGTTACACCAGCTAAGGTGAAGAAGGTGAGATTGGCTGTTACACCAGCTAAGGTGAAGAAGGTGAGATTGGCTGGAACACCAACAAAGTCCACTGTCCCCGAGGTGAAGAGGACACCTCCAGTCTATGGGTCTGGTCCCCTTGCCAGGGCCAGATATTACCTGGATTTCCATCAATACCTCCATGCTTTGTTTATGAGGTCACACGTGAAGAAGTACAAAGAGGACATCATCAAGAGGTAAGGTAGTAGAAGTATGTGATAAGAGTGATTGTTTTTTAGATTTGAGATTATAATTCAGTTGATATGCCATACCATATATCTACAATGTAGGATCATAGGTTTGTGTGATTTCTATGTACTTTCAGAGAAAAGGAGTTAGTGCAGGAAAAAGATGGTCTCTTGTCCCAACCGGTGGAGACAGAGGTCTTTCAGACCTTTTCCTGGAGCGAGACTCTGGCGTGGGGCAGAGGAGAAGGCACCTTTGATGACCCCCTGTTAGAGGGCAACCCTTCCCCAGGCCAGAAACCTCAAAGTAGACCTCATCAAAGGTAGAGAAATCACCACAATGTGAGGATTAACCCAATATCATGTTCACACTAGATGTCCAATATCAATCATTTCACAATTGACATGTTGTATATAGTTGTACCGTTTCTACAAGTCAATTAGTAAAGTAAGTACGCCTCTGACATGTAAGCCTTGTCCGAGACAAAAGACAAAACTAAGAGAAGAAACCTTCTAATGTCTCCTCTTTTCAGAGACGACTTTCAACGTAAGAAGCAGGACCTCCTTGACAGAGGGACATGGATGGTGCTGTCAATGGCCTTGTTCACCAGCAGGCAAAATAAAATGAAGTTTGTACCAACATGCCTGGAGATGGAGCTGTGGAGGGGAGGATGCTGTGAGAAGATATTCTTCACTCTTAACTCCATGGCCATCTGCCTATGTTCTGATGCCACAAGAGGACATGTTAACAGGTTGAGGGTCGGCAATGATACCAAGATCATGAAGTGGAAGAAACAGGCTGAGGTAAGTGTGAGTCTTAAACATATGTAAACACAATTTTGATTCAGCCTATTTCATAATTCTATTATTTCATTGCTTCCTAGGCAAATTTCCTTTTACACTATCCCATGTGTGTAGAAAACATGAGTCTGTCTCATGATCTGGTAATGAGGTAGTCCTGCCTTCAACTTCAAAATCAGTGTCACCCTCAGGTCAAGAGGGCATTACCTCTTGGTCTAATGGTCAAGACACTGGTTTTTCCCATGGGACACCTGGGTACAGATCCCGCCCATGAAATGTGCACACCTCTCCCAAGGCACCATTCCACTGATTCCACCAGTGTAGTGTTTTTTTGCAAACAGCAACGGTGTAATGCCCCTTTCGTCTCAAATCCGGGTCTCCCTGCCCGTAGGCAAAAATATATATTGTAGTGAATTCAGGGGGTAGCCCCAAACAGGTTTTGAACCTGGGTCCATCAACTGTCAAGCCAACACCTTAAGCGTGTTAGGTTCTAAATGAACCTAGTAAAACTCAGGGACGTTTAGTAAAGCTCAAACCAAGTTTATTCACCCATTGGATCATACAGCTGCATAAGACAAAGAACACATTCACACAAGCACTGCTATTTAACCCTTTCTCCTATGCTGAGACCCTCCTTCCACATCTGAACAGCCAATACACCTCTGTTGCTATCCAGAATATTAGTGATATATGTTCTTCCTCACTTCATCTAACCTGACCTCTGCCCAAATTGCTCACTCCTCCCCAACTCAAGGCTGTCATGTTGACTTGTACCAGACTGTGTCTCTTCTCCTCCAATAGGATCCCTGATGACTAACAATAACATATCCTGACAGAATGGAAACGTTATACATTCCCCTCTCTCCCTCAGTGACATGAATAAGTCTATTTCATGTTTAGAAGTCAGAACCCAACAAGCGCTACGCCAAGAGGTCCGAACCTCTCGATGATGTGGCTAGGTGTTGGATTAAGGTCGCTACATTACCCCCTTCCTTGGGGAAAGCATGCCCCCACACTTCTTTATAGCAAGTATCTCACGTGTACATGCCTCTTTGATGGCCTCACAGGCACTATCCCACTTCTGACACCAATGTAACGAATTAAGGGATAGCTCCAAACGGGACTCGAACCCGGGTCCAGCGACTATCAAGCCAACAGCTTATCCATTACACCAAGAGATCAGAAGGTGGTAATTGGTAGGTGTTGGGTTCAGCTTGCTACAGTATATACTTATATAGGTCAATGTGTGATCTGGGAGCGGCAGCACTACCACTAGTGCTCCTGACACAGCCAAACACAATCTTTACCTTCTGAACCTTAAAACTGACCTAAAGTCAGATACATTGAGACAAACCACCATGTGAGCAGCAAGTGTAGGGTTAATGGAGTGAAGTGGGGGATGGGTAGGACCACCAGTATCAACTATATGTCTATGAATGCATTACTATTAATGCGTTACTAAAACGGATGGATGCTCTTCATCAACACCATCTCACCTGTGAAAGTAGATATCAGCAATCAATCAACAAGACTAATGAAATGGAGCAAATGAAGACATTAGAACTGCTAAAGGTCAGATATTATATTCTGACACCAATTTCCTACTGGTAGATGTTGTACATGATCTGTCAATCCTGAGAGCAACGCTCTCTCTCCTCCTCTTCCCCCATCTCTCTTTGCTGGGGTGAAGTTTCCCCTAGATACAGATCTAGGATCAGCTTCCCCTCCCCCAAACCTAACAAGGATCATTACTGGGGGGAATTTAAACCTGATCCAAAGCCAGTGTCTATTTGGGAAACTTGTCCCCTCCCCCACAACTCTACATGTGAATGCGACTTCCTCCATCTCACCATGTTCACAAAGAAAACGGCAGTGTATTTCAGCTGTAAGTATTTTGAAGTTACTAGCTATATTATTTGAATTGAATCGACCTAGCTTCATTATTATTCAACAATAACTGGGCCAATGTAGCCGTAGCAGCAGTGGTGGTTCTAGAACATTCCCAGTGGGAGGGGCCAGGCTGGGGCCAGTTGTACTGTTAGAGGGGCCAGTTACATCACACATTATTGGTGTCATGTCGTTTTCTTCACTGCATTGCAGACATCAATAGACAAATGACTATGTTTATAATCAACTATTTATTATTTGCATTTACATTACATTTTTTACATTTGCATTATATATTCAGTATCAGTTACATCAACTGTATTCTACGGTTTTTGTGGTTTCTTGCTAAAATAATTCATCTAGATTCAAGGCCTTTGCCCTCCTTGACTCAATACTTAATACACCTAAATTGCCTAATCTCTCATCTGACATTGTGGACCTAAGATACGTTTTCACCAGCTTTAGTGCAGAAAAACTCTGTTCACAAGAAGCGGTACTAACAGGGATTGAAACAGATATTTTACACAGTTTAAAGAGCTCAAAGAAAACTTCTTTATAAGGCTGAATGAATAATGCTATCTCTACTACACTGGAGGGTCTCTGCATGCCACTCTGGATTTTCCTTTGTCAAATTCTTCTGAACTGATGTAGTTCATCCCCCAAGTCCTCAATATTTGATTCATACATTCTAGCAAATGGAAACAGGGACTTCTCTTTGAGAAATGCATCACTTTTGGGGTTTAGAGTTTGGACGCCATTCATTATGTCACAGTTTCTGCTAGAGAATCATCTGTTGAGCTCGTTGAGCATCTGATCTAAGACAGGGTAGAAAAAGGTTGTACGAAAACTGTCTTTAATCTATTTCTGGATCTGACCTCTGACCTACTGTACTGAGTACACAGTCTCCATTAAATTGAGAGCTTAGCTTTTTTGGTGGTTTTGCAGGGGGCTGTATTGCAGTATCACATTGCTCAGCTGTGTTCAACACTTCATTCCATAGGTCATCAGAAAATGACTCATCCCTGTAGTCATTCAAAGTTTGAACTAAGGCTTCAACTAAATCAACAGCCTTTGACAGGTCAAGTGATGAAGACTGTAGCATCTCTGATAGAAATGTTGCTTCTCCAAAAACTTTATGCAGTGGAACAAGGAACACAATGAATTGTAAATCTATCTGTGCAAGCAGACCTCGCGCCTCAACAGATCTGTCACCGTTGTGTTCTTGGACTATGTCTTGCAGGACTCGCTTAACGGCAGGCAATCTATCCATAATAGTATGTAGAGCCATATATCGACATGCCCAGCGAGTGTCACTTAGTCTCTGAAGCTCTCTAGGTGCACCTGGGTACATCTCTCTTTGTACGCTAAGCCATTTTTGATGCACATGTATGACCCAGATGTGAAGACATACAGTCTTTCTAGTAAGGAGAAGAACTGTCCTACCTCAGGGACAGCTTTGACTGTATCCACTAAAACTAAGTTTAGACAGTGTGCACTGCAGTGGAGGTAAAAGGCTTTGCTTGTTCTTTAATGCGTTGCCTGGATGCCTGAATGCTGCCACTCTTAACTGAAGCACCGTCATATGCTTGGCCTACTAGGTTGTTTTTGTATTCAAGACCATGACTTTCTAATATGTGTATGATTTAGTCAGTAAGCCATGCTGCATCTAGTGGATCAGCCAATTCAAAGTGGAGACAGCTCTCATGGACAGCTCCACTGAAATAGTACCTGAGTACTGGAGATATCTGATCCTTTTGTTTTAACATCTTTTGTTTTCCGTCTGCCATTATGCTGAAGACCTCACTGTCTTTCACTTCTTCTATCATCTCTGTTGGAACCATGTCTGCCAAACAACTGAGAACCTCATTCTGAATCCCTTTGCTTGTGTATTTTGCATTATGAATGGAAGTCAACCTTTTTTTCCACAGTTGTGTCATGCTTAGCTATTGTTTCTAGGATTGCCATGAAGTTCCCTTTATTATCAGACTCTGCAGACTCATCGTGTCCTCTTTGTGCAATGTTTTGTGTGGCTGTAAGTAGTAGTACTTCTCCTATTGTTTTAATTTAGTCCCCATTTTCTTGAACCTGTTTGTTGTGTTCCTTGTTTAGGGCATTTACCAGTGTTGCATTACTTTTTACAGCTTTCTGATAGACTCTCCACGTAAACGTTGCTTGTTTGTGCCACTCAGACCTTGCATGAATTGCAAATCCCCCCCTCTTTGTAAGTTGCCTTCTTCCAGTTGTTAAAACCCAATTTTGAATCCAATCCAGTCTCTGAGACAGGCGTAACAAAACACAGAGTCTGATTTGTTTGAATATTGAAGCCAGGGGTGGATGTGGTACCAGGCCGCCTTGAAGCTCCTCCTCCTGTCCCCCATCAGAGTTTTTGGGTCCATGTTCATCACTGGCTGCACCGGTGGCTCCTCCCGGGATTGGCTGACATCACTCTCAGTCTCTCCAATGGTCTTCCTGCTGTCTCTCTCTGCTCTCTCTTGCTCTCTCCACACCTGAACCCTCTGGCTCTGTCTGACTTTCTGCCTTGTCTTTTCTTTGGAAGAAACATGAAGTCCTTTTTTCTCTTCATGTTGGTGACAACTATAGAGCAAAAGCAATGGGGACCAAGCTTATTCATTCATTTACTGAACATAACTGACTCGCTAGGTAGCTAGCTTTCATGTCTAACCTTTTAACGTTACAATGCGTTTACTGAGTGTGGTTTAAGTAAAAGCACTCAGCAACATGCGTTTTTGATCAAATATTATATCCTTTTTCATATTGCCATACATTTTCGATGCCTGACTGTCAGTGGCGGCTCCTGAAAAAATTCTCAGGAGGGGCAATTTTTCTGATGATTTAGGTGACCTACACACATTTTAAAAAAGATATGTCCAGCAACAACATGAAGACAGGGGCAGCATATAAGTCAATACCAGAAGCATTTATTGACTGACCTCAAAAGTGTTGGCTTCCCAGGGTTGGTGGAGCCCTCAGTTTCATATTTGCCTCGCAAAGCTAACTCAAACACTCCGCAAAACTTTACACACTGGATTAGCCGGCTGAGGATGTGGCGGTTCTTGCTAATGTCGTAGTAAATATATTTGTTATAGAGAATATGGAATATGATATGTTGAGTAAAATGTTGTGCTAAGATCTATTTAGGTCAGGAGCTGGTTATAAGTTCTGTTCCTATCCAATAACAATGGACAAAAGGGTCCTATCTTGTCCGCCTTGTCAGCCGGTGGCCAAGGACAACACCCACGCCATAGGCCTCTGAGTTCTTCCAACTCACGAGTTCTTGCTCTGAGGACACACACAAACACACACACACACACATCATCACTGTTAAACACACACACACACACACACACAATTAATAAATAATAATAATTGGTCATTTAGCAGACGCTCTTATCCAGAGCGACTTACAGGAGCAATTAGGGTTAAGTGCCTTGCTCAAGGGCACATCGACAGATTTTTCACCTAGTGGGCTCGGGGATTAGAACCAGCGACCTTTCGGGTACTGGCACAACGCTCTTAACCACTAAGCTACCTGCCGCCATATCATCACTGTTAAACACACACACACACACACACAAAAATCCCCTCTCTTAGGCTGAACATTTGAAGACAGAGAACCCGACTCAGAGCCAATGAGAGCCCAATGAGAACCCGACTCAGAGCCCAACCCTTTGTGTATGGGTGGTCCCGGGGATCGAACCCACTACCTTGGCGTTACAAGCACCATGCTCTACCAGCTGAGCTACAGAAAGTAGATACTCATGGATGCGCATCGCAATTGTAAAATGTCAACACAATTGGAGACACCACGTCATTTTTGGAGACATGTTATTGACAGTAAACTATTGTAGATGCGACTGCTAACTAAATAAAACATTTTAGCTGGCTAGCTAATCATCTTAGCTAAATGTGGGGCAAACAATTCAGTTATTTACCGTTAATTTGAGGGATTGGGGTGAAAGAAATCGAGTTACATAGTGATACTTTACGATATACTGTATTGACAATATCGCAATATTTTAGCGCTAGTTGGCTGTACCTGCACCAAAACACCATTATTGTTCCTTCATAGCTTGTTCTCAATCTTTTCACATTTGTTTTCAGCACTTTTATTTCCATGACTGATCAAAACTCGTTCTCATGGCTTTCTGATCCCTCTGCAACAGACATATGGTGCGCAATAAAATCACAGTATCGAATCGCAATACGTATAGAATCATGAGACTCGCAATGTTGATGCATATATCTTATCGTGAGGTTCCTGGCAATTCCCAGCCCAAATTCATTTGCCACAACAAATCTCTTCGCTAGCAAACGCGATGTCTTCTCCAAAACGGCAATGTGTCTCCAGCAATGTTTACTTTTTTGACGTTCTATGGCATCTCCACTTTCCAAGCATATATGACCACATGTAATATTTTGGTAAGTGATGCAAATAGTGAACTATGTAGGGCCAGGATGTAAAATATATGTAGCTGCAGCAATTTCTCTTATCTGATATGGTAAGTAATGGGGCTTAATTTATAGCTCCCTAAGAGTTTGACGAACGGGTCCGTGAACGCGATTCCAGATATATTTACCTCTGAATAAACTGCCTTTATTACACCATATCCACATCCAGTAAACTTGTGATTATCAACACTAACCTCATCGTTGTGGCGGCGGACAGCTAGCCTGTATCCCTCATCCAGTTGAGTGAGTGGCAATGTCTTTTTTCGTTCGTACCAATTTTTGGAAAATCCTCGGGTGTAGGACTTTCCGCCTTTAGTAGAAACCTGTTGAATTATTACATTTGGTCTGGGAGGTCCTAATTGTTTCGTTGCCAATTTATCTTCATTTGTTCGCCGACAAAAAGGAACTTCTTTCAAACAATCCGCTTCCGCTCTTTTCTCAGTTACGTTCATGGTTACGTAACGTATGACGAAAGCGCGTAAGTGCAAGCCCACAGACACCCATTGAGATTGTATTGAAGGCTCTGAAATTTGAAAAAAATAGATTTTACATGGGAGTCTATGACAGACTTCTGGGCGATTTTCAACCTGACTGAAATCGCCCAAAAAACGGGCGGGGCCATTTGAAGCACGACTTTAGCCTGATTTGACATTTAGTGGCTGGCAGATCAGACGTGAACACTGATAACTGCTGTTGCCGTGATATCAATTTTTATATATTTCTAAAAAAAATATATATAAATTTTTTTTTTTTTTTTTTGATTAGAAAAAAAATCCCTTCCTTTTCCCGTTTGGCAGTGCGTCGCCCATATCGCCCTATTGAACAAGCCGTCCCTGCTGACTGTTAGAATTAGCTACAAAACTAAACCAAAAACAATGCAAATGAATACATAGCCCAGGATTCAAGCCAATTCTTTAATTAATTCACAAAGAAAGTAACAAACGGACAGGTTAACATTAGCTGATCTAACGTTCCACTTCTGTAATGCATTTAATAGTTAACGATGTTACAAATACAACATATTCAACATGTTGCTCACCTCTCTTTATTTCCTTCTTCTGCTTGAACGATATTTTTCGCGCCAAATTTCTTTCAACTTCTGAATAGTAAAAAACTTGCAGATCCATGTGGTACGATACTGTTTGTGTTCCGCCTAAAGGAGTCCCAGTAGTAAATGTGTTGGGTTACTTTAGTGTTCCGCTTCGCCACTGTCTAATAATCGCAAAAATGTATTCTGTGATAATTATTTCAGACTCTGCATTTAGAGGGGCCACAAGGGGGTCCAAGCTTGTTGTCACAGGGGCACTGCCCCCTCCCCCCCAGAACCGCTAGTGTCTCACAGCCCTTCTTCGGCCTCGGCGGATGCTAGCTCAGAAGAAGCACCAGTATGGTTCAGAATGGCGATGGACAAGGGTATAACAACAATCCAAGAGACACTTTCTGAACGCCTCAGCAAAATTGATGTGCTGGTCGATAAACTCCACGAAGACCAGAAAGTCACAAAGGGAACGAGTGACAAAGTTACAAAAAGACCATGCTGACCAACAGGCTGCCATCCTGGACGTCCGCGAGGAAGTGGCTCAAAAGCACTAGAAGTTGGAAGACGCCATCTCTAAACTCGAGAAATTAGATTCTTACGTAAATGTCCAAAAGTGCTCGAATTTGAGATTTCAATGTTTCCCAGAGGCCGTGGAGGGAAGAGACGCCATCTCCTTTCTACAGGAATGGAGTCCCAAAATTCTGGATCTACCCCCTTCCGCGCACCCACTGGAAATGGAGAGGGCCCATTGCACCCTACAGAGGACGCTGCCTGGCCAGGTTGCACCCAGGGCATTAGTCATTACATTTCTACGGTACCAGGACACTGTCCGTATCCTCTCTGCTGCCCGAGCAAAGGGAGAGCTCAAGTACGGAGATGCCAGAATCATGATCTTTCCGGATCTTTCTCCCATACTACAC
>NC_139989.1:76847668-76860168 GCF_964263955.1 Coregonus lavaretus
TTTGGTGTCCCTGATTTGTGCTTCTGTAGAACTACAGCTGATATTTAATATGACCAAGTAAGTAATGATGGTGGTCTTTGACTTTGACTTCACTTGAATTAAGACTTATTCTTAGTCATATTCTTCACAGCAGTCAACACTCACATTTTCTAACTCCAGGTTTCATTGTGTTCTCTCCACCATGTTCCACACTGTAGCGGTAAGAAGAAGAACAGACAGTCATTGAGGGATACACCTGAACTCACACACACACACACACACACACACACACACACACACACACACACACACACAAACAGACAGCATATAACTTTGTGTGTGTCCAGTGTGTGTGTGTCCAGTGTGTGCGTGCGTGTCCTGTGTGTGTGTGTCCAGTGTGTCCAGTGTGTGTCCAGTGTTTGTGTGTGTGTCCAGTGTGTGTTTGTGTGTGTGTGTGTGTGTCCTTTGTGTATATGTGTCCAGTGTGTGTGTGTTCGTGTGTGTGTCCAGTGTGTGTTTGTATTTGTGTGTGTGTCCGGTGTGTGTCCAGTATGTGTGTGTGTGTGTGTACAGTGTGTGTGTATGCGTGTGTGTGTGTCCAGTGTGTGTGTGTGCGTGTGTGTGTCCAGTGTGTGTGTGTGTGTCTAGTGTGTGTGTGTGTGTCCAGTGTGAGTGTGTGTGTTTGTCCAGTGTGTGTGTGTGTGCGTCCTTTGTGTGTGTGTGTGCGTCCTTTGTGTGTGTGTGTGTGTGTCCAGTGTGTATGTGTGTCCAGTGTGTGTGTGTCCAGTGTGTGTACTGATACACGTGCACACACACACACTGGACACACACACACAAACTGGACACACACACACTGGACACACACACACACTGGACACACACACACACACACACACACAGTCTTTATATAACTTAGTCCAAGTGGTGGTCAGAATGTTTGTCTTAACTAGCCTGATAACTCCAACATGTCTGATATGAACATTGACATAAACCCTCTACATACTTGAGTTTCTCCAGTCTGCAGTGTGGATCCTCCAGTCCAGCAGAGAGCAGTCTGACCCCTGAGTCTCCTGGGTGATTGTAGCTCAGGTCCAGCTCTCTCAGGTGTGAGGGGTTTGACTTCAGAGCTGAGACCAGAGAAGCACAGCCTTCCTCTGTGACTAGACAGCCTGACAGCCTGCAAAGAGTCAAATCATATTAAAACCACACTGCTATTCTTTGGTGGTGAAAATAGTAGCAGTATATATTTTTCAACATATTCAGATATATCAGCATCCTCAAACCTGCCATATCTATTCATAAATGAATTTATCATTATTAGAAATGACAAATTATCAAAGTATTGCTTGTAGATAGAAAAATGTATAGTACAAATATTTGAGTAGACTGACCAGAGCAGTTTAAAAAGCAGTATCAGTCAAAAGACAGACAGTGAGGTATCAGATTTAGATTGTATTGAGTATACAGTCCACACCATATCTATTTTGACAGTGAAGCTAACATTTTAAATGTGGCTCTATACTCCAGCATTTTGGATTTGAGATCAAATGTTTCATATGAGGTGACAGTATATAATGTCACCTTTTATTTGAGGATATTTTAATACATATGTTTCACCGTTTAGAAATGAAAGCACTTTATGTATCTAGTCCCCCATTTGAATAAGTCATAAGTATTCTGACCAATTCACTTATAGTGTATTAAAGTAGTCAAAAGTTTAGTATTTGGTTGTAAACTCGTTGGTTGCATTTGCAGTTTGTTTTGGTTCTGTTTTGGGTTATGTTTTGACCAACAGTAACTGAATGGTGGATGATGACTGGAGTAATTTTCTGTCTAAGTGAGTAAATAACATGTTTCTAAACACTACTAAATTAATCCTGATGATGCCATGTTTAAGAAAAATAATGAATGAATCAAGAATAATAATGAGTGAGAAAGTTACAGAGGCTACAACAAAACATGCTAACCTCTCACCATTAACATCAAATAAAAGGTGACATTCTGTACTGTTTGTCACGATCGTCATGGAGAGACCAATGCGCAGCGTTGAAGGTGAACATATTTATATTTATTGAATGATGATCACACGATCAAAACAACAAAAACGAAACGAGACGTCCCTGGTTACATAAATCAACCAACACGGAACAAGAAACCACAACACAAAGTGAAAAGACCGATAGTTAAATATGGCTCCCAATCAGAGACAACCAGCTGACACTCGTTGCCTCTGATTGGGAGTCACTCAGGCCCACATAGATATAAAAACATAGACTACATACCCTGGCTCAACATAACATAGTCCCCAGAGCCAGGGCGTGACAGTACCCCCCCCCAAAGGCGCGGACTCCGACCGCGCCAAACAACCACAACAGGGGAGGGACCGGGTGGGCACTCCGCCTCGGCGGCGGATCCGGCTCCGGATATGGCCCAGGCACGGGTTGTGCTGGACTGACGACGCGCACCCCTGGCCTGGTGCGTGGAGGAGGAACGGTCCTTACCAGGCTGACGACGCACACCGTAGGCTTGGTGCGTGGAGCAGAGACAGGCCGGACTGGGCTGACGAAGCACACCACTGACTTGGTGCGGGGAGCAGGAACGGGCCGGACCGGGCTGACGAAGCGCACCCCTGACTTGGTGCGGGGAGCTTGGATGGGCCGGACTGGGCTTGCGACGCGCACCACAGACTTGGTGCGGAGAGCAGGAACGGGCCGGACAGGGCTGACGAAACGCACCATAGACTTGGTGCGGAGAGCAGGCACGGGCCGTGCCGGACTGACGACGCACACCACTGGCTTGGTGCGGGGAGCTTGGATGGGCCGGACTGGGCTGGCGACGCGCACCGTAGGCATGGTGCGGGGAGCAGGAATAGACCGGACCGTACTGGGGACACACACCACTGGCCCTACACCGGGATCTGGAACGGGCCGGACCGGACTGGCAACACACGCCAGTACCTCTCGCCGTGCCTCTACTTCCTCCATCCCCTCTTCGACCAGTGGCCCCCGTAACCCGGCGGCCTCCTCTGGCAACCCACTGGACCGCTCTATCGCGGCCTCCTGCTGGTCCGACGTCGTGAGCCCCCCCCTAAAAATGTTCTGGGGTTCTCACCTCCCCGTGGGCCAGGCCTCCATCGTTCTCGCCCAGCTCTCGCTCTTCTGCTTCCAATCGCCGCCCTTCTTTTCCTCATTCGGCTTGACCCAGTCTAAGCTCTTCCTCCACTGTGCCCAAGTCCACCCTCTCTGCTCCTCACTAGGCTTGACCCAGTCGAGGTTGCCACGGAGATCTGTTAGCAATGGCTCCTGGACACGCTGCTTGGTCTGGTTTTGGTGGTTTCTTCTGTCACGATCGTCATGGAGAGACCAATGCGCAGCATTGAAGGTGAACATATTTATATTTATTGAATGATGATCACACGATCAAAACAACAAAAACGAAACAAGACGTCCCTGGTTACATAAATCAACCAACACGGAACAAGAAACCACAACACAAAGTGAAAAGACCGATAGTTAAATATGGCTCCCAATCAGAGACAACCAGCTGACACTCGTTGCCTCTGATTGGGAGTCACTCAGGCCCACATAGATATACAAACATAGACTACATACCCTGGCTCAACATAACATAGTCCCCAGAGCCAGGGCGTGACACTGTTGCCTAATATGAAACATTCTATCTCAAATCCAAAAGGCTGGAGCATAGCACCAAATTTAAAACTGTAAGCTTCACTGTCCAAACACATATGGTGTGGACTATGTGTGCCTGGTAAACACATGTGGATCTGGTGAACAGTTATCACTTGTTGACCAACTACAGGAATACTGACCTCAGAGTCTCCAGTTTACAGTGGGGATTCCCCAGGACAGCAGAGAGCAGCTTCACTCCTGAATCCTTCAGGTCATTGTTACTCAGGTCCAGCTCTCTCAGGTGTGAGGGGTTTGACTTCAGAGCTGAGACCAGAGAAGCACAGCCTTTCTCTGTGACTCCACAGACTGACAGCCTGCAAAGAGATCATCATGATTTCACACACTGTTAATTTAACACCAGTAGTGTAGAAGGACAATGGCAGATGCATTTGGTTTATTCTCTTAAACAACATATAGATTCATCTTCCGTCTCCTAGAATTGTATGGTCATATTGTTATACTAATGTGAACATCAATGCATTGATTCAATATGTTATTCAATAATACATCTATTTCTCTAAACTGAATATTTCTTCCTGATGATTAGTACTTAAATGTCATTTTATGTACTCACAGAGCAGCTCTGGAGGCTTTGACCACTGGCAGCAGCCTCAGAAGACCTTCCTCTGATCTGGAGTATTTCTTCAGGTCAAACACATCCAGCTCCTTTTCTGAAGTCAGCAACACAAAGACCAGAGCTGACCACTGTGCAGGTGACAGTTCTTTTGCTGAGAGACTTCCTGATCTCAGGTAGTATTGGATCTCCTCCACTAGAGAATGGTCATTCAGTTCATTCAGACAGTGGAACAGATTGATGCACCTCTCTGGAGAGGGATTCTTCCTGATCTTCTCCTTGATGTACTTGACTGTTTCTTCATGGCTCTGTGAGCTGCTTCTTGTCTTTGTCAGTAGACCTCGTAAGTACTTCTGATTGGACTCCAGTGAGAGGCCCAGAAGGAAGCGGAGGAAAAGGTCCAGGTTTCCCGTCTCACTTTGTAAGGCTTTATCCACAGCACTCTTGTAGACAGTAACTTCAGTAACTTGCGGTTCGGCCATTAGATTCTCATTTTTGTTGATGAATGAGAGGAACACATATACAGCAGCCAGAAACTCCTGAATGCTCAGATGCACGAAGCAGTACACCTTGTCCTGGTACAGCCCACATTCCTCTTTAAAGAGCTGTGTGCACAATCCTGAGTACACTGAGGCTTCATTGACATCAATGCCAGCCTCTTCCAGGTCTTCTTCATAGAAAATCAGATTGCCCTTCACAAGCTGTTGAAAAGCCAGTTTTCCCAGTGACAGAATGCTCTCTTTATTCCAGTGTGGACCTGTCTCTTCTTTCCCAAGATACTTTTCATTCTTCTGTTTGGTATGAAACTCCACAAGGTGTGAGTACATCTCAGTCAGAGTCTTTGGCATCTCTTCTCTCTTATGTTTCAACATGTGTTCAAGGACTATTGCAGAAATCCAACAGAAGACTGGAATGTGGCACATGATGTGGAGGCTCCTTGATGTCTTTATGTGTGAGATGATTCTGCTGGCCAGGTCCTCATCACTGAATCTCTTCCTGAAGTACTCCTCCTTCTGTGGGTCATTGAACCCTCGTACCTCTGTCACCTGGTCAACACACCCTGAAGGGATCTGATTGGCTGCTGCAGGTCGGGTAGTTATCCAGAGGAGAGCAGAGGGAAGCAGATTTCCCTTGATGAGATTTGTCAGCAGAACATCCACTGAGTTTGACTCTGTGACGTCACAACAGATCTTGTTCTTCTGGAAGTCTAGGGGCAGTCGGCACTCATCCAGACCATCAAAGATGAACAGAACTTTGTACTTGCCGTAGTTGGAGATCCTTGATTCTTTGGTTTCCTTTGAGAAGTGATTGAGAAGTTCAATGAAAGTGTGTTTTTCCTTTTTCATCAAATTCAGCTCCCGAAAAGGGAATGAAAATACAAATTGGACATCCTGATTTGCTTTTCCTTCAGCCCAGTCCAGAATGAACTTCTGCACAGAGACTGTTTTTCCAATGCCAGCGACTCCCTTTGTCAGCACAGTTCTGATAAGTTTGTCTTGTCCAGTTAAGGGTCTGAAGATGTCGTTACATTTGACTGCAGTCTCTGGTCTTGCTTGTTTCCTGGTTGTTGTCTCAATCTGTCTCAGCTCATGTTCATTATTGACCTCTCCTGTTCCACCCTCTGTGATGTAGAGCTCTGTGTAGATCTTATTGAGAAGTGTTGGGTTTCCTTGTTTAGCGATCCCCTCAAATACACATTGAAACTTCTTCTTTAGATTAGATTTGAGTTCACGTTGAAGAATCACAGCACGCTCATCTGAATCTAGAAATAACACAGAGGATATTAATATTACATCTGTTTTAATGCCTACAGTACTGTAAGACTGTCTTATAAAGTTTAAATTATAATAATTTATTCTCTTAACTGTCTGTATAAATCTGTAAATGTTTTCATAATGCATTACACACTGGTGTGACTGATTTATTTCATTATTGGTATTATTGATAGCATTAATAATGTTATCTCTCTCTCTCTCTCTCTCTCTCTCTCTCTCTCTCTCTCTCTCTCTGTCTAAATGAATCAACACAACACATTCTGTTGCTACTTGATGAGGTCACTAGGTGTTGTGTTAAGGCTGCTACAATATCATTTACTTATACAGCTACTTTAGCTGTACTTTAGCTACAGCTTTTAAATGTTTGTTATAAAACAGCATTCAACATGAGGCAGACAGCTCTTACTTTTCTCCAGTGTGTCAGCAAGCTCCTTCTGGTTCATTTTCCTCAGGACGTGCAGTGTGATCTTCAGAGCCCCTCTCTGGCACTGCTCTCCTGCTTCTCATCTTCAGCATCCATCACTTCCTTATCCTGCTTCTGACTCTCAAAGCCTTCTGGGAGTTCTGGACTAAGAATCCTCTTGAACATCTTCAGCTCCTTCTTCACAAATGTCATAATATTCTCTTCAAGCAACTGAAATAAATAAAGTTAATAAGTTAAGCAAGATACTAAATGCTTTCTCATTAACACATGAATGAATGATTGACAGATCAACTTTACTTGAGGTAAACAAAAACAAATGTACATAACAGGACCACATACACTGAATATGGAGGCCAGGTCTGTTTGATGACTCTGGGAAGACTGACCACTGAGAATCTCTGAATCTGATCTCTCCTGTTGGTTTCTGTGGACAAAACATCAGATTACATCTCCTCATCCAGGGAGTGCACACACACACACACACACACACACACACACACACACACACACACACACACACATACACACACACAGGGAGGGAATGTTGTGTTTGTTTAATATTGTTTCAGGACTATGAAAATTGAAAAAAGTATTAGCCTATGGATTTTGAAAACAACCAAAAGAAATGGGAAAATGGGAGAGGAGAAATGACTAGAGACAGTGTTGTTTAACTCACTGACCATGACCCATGAGTTCTTCTTACCTTTGTTCAGTAGAAAAGTCTCCCTCTCTAAACTGTATAGGATGACCCATAGACTGGTCACTCTTCATGGACACACAGCTGGGTACAGGGGAGGCTGGTCTCTCCTGCTTGATTGGGCTTCAACACAACAGAGACAAACATTACATCTCTCATATACTCTGAGCTCACATTGGGAAACAAGAGTTTCATTCCAAAACGCTATATATCCATTTTCAGAAATGTTCGTAAATTAGCTTTTATTGTTTAAAGAAATTATGAAAGAGATAGGTGTGTTTTTTCACTAGCTAATCATGGGATTGTTCAATGACAGACATATATTTGTTTAAAATCTATCACTTGATGGTTTCATTTCAGAGAGACAAATAATCATGTTTTTTTGCAAAATGCTATATATCTGCCTCACTCTCAGAGAAATAAGTAGTACTGCTAGGTTTTACACAGTAATAATATATATCTGCCTCAGTCAAACGTGACCGAAAGGCTTGATCTTATGTAGCAAAATTTGAAATTGTGTTTTTACATTGGATAAAAGTAGAGACTCAGCTAGAAAAAGGTATATCATACACTATAGTTGAGGAACAATGGGAAAGTAATTCTGCTTTGAAAGATGATAAACTTGTAAACTCAATTTTGAGAAAATGACCTTTGAATGTTTTGGTTCACCTACTGGAGAGCTCTTCTTTGTCTACAGAGGTGTTACTTTGGCAGATAATGTCACCCATCTAAATAAATAGTATATATATATATATATATATAGTTAACTAAATGTATGGTGTTTTTGGTTTATGTCAGTTTCATTGTTTGTTATGCTATAAATTGTTATTTTATGGTCGTAAGTGGTAAAATGAACTAGAAAATGTCATATTTTGCAATTCTGAGTAATTCCTACTTTAGTAAGGATATACTTTATTCAGTACTACTGCAGTTGCTAAATAATTCCAATAGATGGCAGCATAAGACCACGAATGACATTTCAGAAGGTTAGTTTAGTTCTCTCCCTGGATACACCACCACTCCCCATTACAGGAACACTCCTGCACACGCTTTTTACTGTCCCTTTCCACACTGCTAATGCAAGAGGAACAACTGAAAAAGCATTTAACAGATTACTGTGAAATAATATAATGATGATTCATGTTTATTATTACCTGTTTTATGCTCATGTTTTGAAATTATACTTCATTACTATAATGATCAGGGACGGCTTGTTCAATAGGGCGATATGGGCGACGCACTGCCAAACGGGAAAAGGAAGGGATTTTTTTTCTAATCAATTATATAAAAAAAATATATATATATATATAATTTTTTTAAATAAATTTATAAAAAATTATATCACGGCAACAGCAGTTATCAGTGTTCACGTCTGATCTGCCAGCCACTAAATGTCAAATCAGGCTAAAGTCGTGCTTCAAATGGCCCCGCCCGTTTTTTGGGCGATTTCAGTCAGGTTGAAAATCGCCCAGAAGTCTCTCATAGCCTGTCATGTAAAATCTATTTGTTTCACATTTCAAAGCTTTCAATACATTCTCTATGGGTGTCTGTGGGCTTGCACTTACGCGCTTTCGTCATACATAACGTAACCACGAATGAACGTAACTAAGAAAAGACCAGGTAGCAGCCTCAATCAATTCACTACTACTATCAAAATGGCTAGGCTTCAGTCCAACTCGATTGTGTCTTTGAAAGAAGTTCCTTTTTGTCGGCGAACAAATTAAGATAAATTGGCAACGAAACAATTAGGACCTCCCAGACCAAATTTAATAATTCAACAGGTTTCTACTAAAGGCGGAAAGTCCTACACCCGAGGATTTTCCAAAAATTGGTACGAACGAAAAAAGACATTGCCACTCACTCAACTGGATGACGAGGGATACAGGCTAGCTGTCCGCCGCCACAACGATGAGGTTAGTGTTGATAATCACAAGTTTACTGGATGTGGATATGGTGTAATAAAGGCAGTTTATTCAGAGGTAAATATATCTGGAATCGCGTTCACGGACCCGTTCGTCAAACTCTTAGGGAGCTATAAATTAAGCCCCATTACTTACCATATCAGATAAGAGAAATTGCTGCAGCTACATATATTTTACATCCTGGCCCTACATAGTTCACTATTTGCATCACTTACCAAAATATTACATGTGGTCATATATGCTTGGAAAGTGGAGATGCCATAGAACGTCAAAAAAGTAAACATTGCTGGAGACACATTGTCGTTTTGGAGAAGACATCGCGTTTGCTAGCGAAGAGATTTGTTGTGGCAAATGAACTTGGGCTGGGAATTGCCAGGAACCTCACGATAAGATATATGCATCAGCATTGCGAGTCTCATGATTCTATACATATTGCGATTCGATACTGTGATTTTATTGCGCACCATATGTCTGTTGCAGAGGGATCAGAAAGCCATGAGAACGAGTTTTGATCAGTCATGGAAATAAAAGTGCTGAAAACTAATTGGCTCCCAATGTGAAAAGATTGAGAACAAGCTATGAAGGAACAATAATGGTGTTTTGGTGCAGGTACAGCCAACTAGCGCTAAAATATTGCGATATTGTCAATACAGTATATCGTAAAGTATCACTATGTAACTCGATTTCTTTCACCCCAATCCCTCAAATTAACGGTAAATAACTGAATTGTTTGCCCCACATTTAGCTAAGATGATTAGCTAGCCAGCTAAAATGTTTTATTTAGTTAGCAGTCGCATCTACAATAGTTTACTGTCAATAACATGTCTCCAAAAATGACGTGGTGTCTCCAATTGTGTTGACATTTTACAATTGCAATGCGCATCCATGAGTATCCACTTTCTGTAGCTCAGCTGGTAGAGCATGGTGCTTGTAACGCCAAGGTAGTGGGTTCGATCCCCGGGACCACCCATACACAAAAATGTATGCACGCATGACTGTAAGTCGCTTTGGATAAAAGCGTCTGCTAAATGGCATATTATTATTATTATTATTATTATTATCTGAAGAGAGCCCCGAAACATTGTGTGCAGACATTTTATGCAATAAATGAAGTAGGTTCAATCTAGTAGTTCTGATCTTCTGATTGGTCCTGATGAGTTGGGCGAGGTCACCTCCAGGCTACTGTCACTGTTGCATTGGCTCTGAGTCGGGTTCTCTGTCTTCAAATGTTCAGCCTAAGAGAGGGGATTTTTGTGTGTGTGTGTGTGTGTGTGTGTGTTTAACAGTGATGATGTGTGTGTGTGTGTGTGTGTTTAACAGTGATGATGTGTGTGTGTGTGTGTTTGTGTGTGTGTGTGTCCTCAGAGCAAGAACTCGTGAGTTGGAAGAACTGAGAGGCCTATGGCGTGGGTGTTGTCCTTGGCCACCTGCTGACAAGGCTGACAAGATAGGACCCTTTTGTCCATTGTTATTGGATAGGAACAGAACTTATAACCAGCTCCTGACCTAAATAGATCTTAGCACAACATTTTACTCAACATATCATATTCCATATTCACTATAACAAATATATTTACTACGACATTAGCAAGAACCGCCACATCCTCAGCCGGCTAATCCAGTGTGTGAAGTTTTGCGGAGTGTTTGAGTTAGCTTTGCGAGGCAAAGATGAAACTGAGGGCTCCACCAACCCTGGTAAGCCAACACTTTTGAGATCAGTCAATAAATGCTTCTGGTATTGACTTATATGCTGCCCCTGTCTTCATGTTGTTGCTGGACATATCTTTTTTTAAATGTGTGTAGGTCACCTAAATCATCAGAAAAATTGCCCCTCCTGAGAATTTTTTCAGGAGCCGCCACTGATAATGATTATCAATAAGCCTGAACATTAATTTAGTCACCTCTGGTTGAGAAAAACGTATTTTCCTAGTACATTCATTGTCAGATTCATCAACCAGCAGCGAACACTCTGCCTTCTAGCACAAGCGAGGGGCATGTTGAGGTACCGGGAGGGTTGCATGATGTAATTTATTGGTGGGCTGGAAGACGCACTCTTGTCTTATCTATTCCGAGGTTGTTTAATCGCAATATTAGATATTAAAAAATGCATGTATACTAGGGTTGAGGTTGGAGCATCCGACTAGTGATTATTTACCCGGGGTTCAACAGCTGCTATAGTCACTATTTAATTGCTCTTCCAAAAGCATCACAGGCCTAATACGAGATATATAGCTAACTAAAGTAATGACTGACCCTTTTAGAAAATCATGGGACACATATTATTTGGTTGCATGCTATTTTATGTCAATCATATTGCTGCTTGTAGCCTATAACTGATGCTTCGTGGTCTTATGCTGCCATCTATTGGAAATATTTAGCTATTAAAAGTTATTAATTCACGTACAGACATTGGTGAGGCAGCTGAGAAATAAAGTGTATTAGATCAGTCTCAATCCTGCCCCACGCTATTTGCTGGACTTTCACACAGAGGTTACTAGGTCACCCAATTCAAACCACATTTGAAAAATAAAACAAATGTGTCTTATTTATCAAGTGTTCTGTCTTGCTATTATACATATAATAAAATAACAACAAAATAATCAAAACGCTATTTAATACTATAATTGTATTTACTAAGATAATATTATTACTAAAATAGTTTCTAAAAGTGTTCTAGGCTACCCTACCCTAGAATTAGGGGTTACGGCTAAAATAGGTTATAAGTAGGGTAAGAGTTTCTGTATAGCACTTTGTGACATCTGCTGGTGTAAAAAGGGCTTTATAAATACATTTGATTGATTGTTAGGTTTAGGGTTTTTATGGCAAAAAACTGTATGGGTTTATAGCACTCTTGCGCCTCCCTTTGGCCATCTGTGGGTACTACATAACTCATTCATGACATTTTTTACATTTACATTTTACATATTTAGCAGACGCTCTTATCCAGAGCGACTTACAGTTAGTGAGTGCATACATTTTCATACTGGCCCCCCGTGGGAAACGAACCCACAACCCTGGCGTTGCAAGCGCCATGCTGTAACAACTGAGCTATATGACACTTGCTAGGCTCATAATCTGAGGTAGCAACTGCGTCAGATCTACAAATCCATTAGCTAGACCACCCGATTAGACAACAATCACCCCATTATACCCATTTGGTTTGCAACTCAGTGAACCTGCGCAGCATTCGCTCAATTTGATGCCTACGAACGAAGATTTCGATGCATATCAAATTACTCAGCAGCCATTTAGAAACAACAAGTCATCAGAAAAATGGTTATTTCTTAATTAAAAAATGTCTTCTGGCTGTTTAAATCTGCCACATCTTGAAAAAGAGGACAGGGACATGCGTTTTGTTTAAATTGTACACTTTTTTCTTAAAACAAATATGTTTAACCATGACCAGAAAATGTTTAACGTTTGATGGCTTTGTGCCAGAC
>NC_139989.1:76865168-77035168 GCF_964263955.1 Coregonus lavaretus
ATCAAATACAATCAGCGACTTTTTGTTCCTTTCTGTTTCTCGAAGGTGGAAACTCAGCGCGAATTAGCATGTGTCAATTGAATATCCAATGACGTAGGCCTAGGTCTCCAAATACTCGTTGTCCAATCAAATCACACAATCTACATGTCACGTTGTATAAGGATTTGAAGACAGGCGCAGGAATAGGGAATAGGGGTTTTATTTTCTCCCCCCAACACAAAGTACGTCATGAACAATGACGGGGACGAAGCTCAAAACAAACACGTATATATATATATAACACAGGGCTGTAACCCAAACACGTATATATATATATATATATATAGCACAGGGCTGTAACCCAAACACGTATATATTTATATATATATATAACACAGGGCTGTAACCCAAACACGTATATATATATATATATATATATAACACAGGGCTGTAACCCAAACACGTATATATATATATATATATATAGCACAGGGCTGTAACCCAAACACGTATATATTTATATATATATATATATATATATAGCACAGGGCTGTAACCCAAACACGTATATATTTATATATATATATAGCACAGGGCTGTAACCCAAACACGTATATATATATATATATATATAACACAGGGCTGTAACCCAAACACGTATATATATATATATATATATATAGCACAGGGCTGTAACCCAAACACGTATATATTTATATATATATATATATATATATATAGCACAGGGCTGTAACCCAAACACGTATATATTTATATATATATATAGCACAGGGCTGTAACCCAAACACGTATATATTTATATATATATATATATATATATATATATAGCACAGGGCTGTAACCCAAACACGTATATATATATATATATATATATAACACAGGGCTGTAACCCAAACACAAGAGCGAGGTGTAAACCTCTATATAATACACGGGACGAGACCTGTAATAACAAGAGCACAATACACAGTACTCAGGAGACCAACGGACATGGGACAATAATGGACAAGGACAATGGGGAACAGAGGGGACATATATACACATACTAACCAGGGGGAATGGGAACCAGGTGTGGTAATGAGACAAGACAGTCCGGGGTTGGTGGTAATGATCCATGTCAGTGGCGTCTAGAAAGCCGGTGACGTAGACCTCCGGAGCTGGTGAACGGAATGAGCAGCAGTACCGGGGGGATCCGTTACAGTACCCTCCCCCCCCTCAGCTACCTCCCTAACTGTTAACATTAGCTAAATTCCATCCAGCTGTGCGGTGAATGTTTTTTTTTTTTGTAGTACGTAACTTTGAAAGTAAACCTAAACGGTCAAATTGACCCTGCCCTTCTAACCGGTAAAATATGTATGACGTAGGTATGATGCGTGCAAGGGAGTTGCATGAATGAAGCATACACAACAAATGGGTTGGGCATGACGGAGGGGGCAGATTGTGGGACAGAATATGGATACAGAACTGAGGAGGCACAATATTCCAACTAAGGGGGCATTGTTCTCTTCTGCCCCCTGGTGGCGCCGGGCCTGCACTTAATAGGCACTATAGACATTTGTTTTATTTGACCTCTTGAGATGGAAAACATGTCGAACATGTAGGGGAGACCGGAGATGGTTGTAATACTTTTCACCTTTTTGTCAGTTTCTCAGAGATCCTTTATGGTGGTGTGTCCAAAACTTGATACAAACAACCTACATCTGTCCTTTACAAATTGGTGATGTTATTATGTATGTAAATCAAACTGCAAATGAATGGTGTTGTCTTAACTACAAGGAGTGAAGTGTTCCAGTTTACCCCATGGTCTGGCTTAATTGGAACAGTGCTTGGGCTGAATTGGAACAGAATGAAAAAGGGCATAGATCATGACATGCAACTAAATATTGTACAACTTTATTGAGACCATGAGAGCAACATTGCCATGTTCAACATTTCATTTGGCAGAAATAATAAAAATATAAAAAATAAATATTGTATTATTTTCCCCTCCACTAAATGGTATTTCTCAACCAAACAACATCTAGGCAAAACTAAACACCTGAACGTTTGTGGTGTGTGTGTCTGTGTGTGTGTGTCTGTGTGTATGTGTGTGTGTCTGTATGTGCGTGTCTGTGTGTGTGTATCTGTATGTGTGTGTCTGTGTGTATGTGTGTGTGTCTGTATGTGTGTGTCTGGGTGTATGTGTGTGTGTGTCTGTGACTGAATGTTGGACATGTTCATTTAATCAGAGTCACAGTGGTGACAGTGGTATGGCTGTCCTGGGGTTCAGGCTTGGTGACAGTGGTATGGCTGTCCTGGGGTTCAGGCTTGGTGACAGTGGTATGGCTGTCCTGGGGTTCAGGCTTGGTGAGCCCATCATTCCCAACACTGCACCCAGACCTCCTTGGACATGGAATTGTTAAAGTGCTCCATGCACACAATGCCATTTCCCCCTTTTGCCCCCTCGTGGCGCAGGGCCTGCATGGGGAACACAGTGAGGGAGAAACTCTCTTCAGCTGGTGGTGCTAATGAGAGAGGGGGTGGTGGACTATACAGGTTGGTCCTCAGGGTGAGCGGTACTGTGGTCAATGTCTCCACCTAGTGGTCAATTACACAAATGGAACCACTAAAACAATTTGGGAGACAGGGCAATAATATTTCAACTGCAGTAGATATCATTGATGTAAAACCATTGCTATATAACACATGTTCAATATGTTATGTATTGGAAAATAAACAACAAGTTGGGGGGGTGGGGGACTGGACTACCAAGGGTGGTCCTCTGTAGCTCAGCTGGTAGAGCACGGCGCTTGTAACGCCAAGGTAGTGGGTTCGAACCCCGGGACCACCCATACACAAAAATGTATGCACGCATGACTGTAAGTCGCTTTGGATAAAAGCGTCTGCTAAATGGCATATTATTATTATTTATTATTAATATTATTATTATTATTAAGGGAATGGATTCTTCACAAAAAATATGATTGCCCTGTCTCCCAAATTGTTTTAGTGGTTCCAGGTTAAGACCTCTGGGGACTAAAGTCTCTAAAACATACTATAGTCCTTTTCCAGGTTAAGACCTCTGGGGACTAAAGTCTCTAAAACATACTATAGTCCTTTTCCAGGTTAAGACCTCTGGGGACTAAAGTCTCTAAAACATACTATATTCCTTTTCCAGGTTAAGACCTCTGGGGACTAAAGTCTCTAAAACATACTATAGTCCTTTTCCAGGTTAAGTCCTCTGGGGACTAAAGTCTCTAAAACATACTATAGTCCTTTTCCAGGTTAAGACCTCTGGGGACTAAAGTCTCTAAAACATACTATAGTCCTTTTCCAGGTTAAGACCTCTGGGGACTAAAGTCTCTAAAACATACTATAGTCCTTTTCCAGGTTAAGACCTCTGGGGTATAAAGTCTCTAAAACATACTATAGTCCTTTTCCAGGTTAAGACCTCTGGGGACTAAAGTCTCTAAAACATACTATAGTCCTTTTCCAGGTTAAGACCTCTGGGGACTAAAGTATCTAAAACATACTATAGTCCTTTTCCAGGTTAAGACCTCTGGGGACTAAAGTCTCTAAAACATACTATAGTCCTTTTCCAGGTTAAGACCTCTGGGGACTAAAGTATCTAAAACATACTATAGTCCTTTTCCAGGTTAAGACCTCTGGGGACTAAAGTCTCTAAAACATACTATAGTCCTTTTCCAGGTTAAGACCTCTGGGGACTAAAGTCTCTAAAACATACTATAGTCCTTTTCCAGGTTAAGACCTCTGGGGACTAAAGTCTCTAAACATATTATAGTCCTTTTCCAGGTTAAGACCTCTGGGGACTAAAGTCTCTAAAACATACTATAGTCCTTTTCCAGGTTAAGACCTCTGGGGACTAAAGTCTCTAAAACATACTATAGTCCTTTTCCAGGTTAAGACCTCTTGGGACTAAAGTCTCTAAAACATACTATAGTCCTTTTCCAGGTTAAGACTCTGGGGACTAAAGTCTCTAAAACATACTATAGTCCTTTTCCAGGTTAAGACCTCTGGGGACTAAAGTCTCTAAAACATACTATAGTCCTTTTCCAGGTTAAGACCTCTGGGGACTAAAGTCTCTAAAACATACTATAGTCCTTTTCCAGGTTAAGACCTCTTGGGACTAAAGTCTCTAAAACATACTATAGTCCTTTTCCAGGTTAAGACCTCTGGGGACTAAAGTCTCTAAAACATACTATAGTCCTTTCCAGGTTAAGACCTCTGGGGACTAAAGTCTCTAAAACATACTATAGTCCTTTTCCAGGTTAAGACCTCTGGGGACTAAAGTCTCTAAAACATACTATAGTCCTTTTCCAGGTTAAGACCTCTGGGGACTAAAGTCTCTAAAACATACTATAGTCCTTTTCCTGGTTAAGACCTCTGGGGACTAAAGTCTCTAAAACATACTATAGTCCTTTTCCAGGTTAAGACCTCTGGGGACTAAAGTCTCTAAACATATTATAGTCCTTTTCCAGGTTAAGACCTCTGGGGACTAAAGTCTCTAAAACATACTATAGTCCTTTTCCAGGTTAAGACCTCTGGGGACTAAAGTCTCTAAACATATTATAGTCCTTTTCCAGGTTAAGACCTCTGGGGACTAAAGTCTCTAAAACATACTATAGTCCTTTCCAGGTTAAGACCTCTGGGGACTAAAGTCTCTAAAACATACTATAGTCCTTTTCCAGGTTAAGACCTCTGGGTACTAAAGTATCTAAAACATACTATAGTCCTTTTCCAGGTTAAGACCTCTGGGGACTAAAGTCTCTAAAACATACTATAGTCCTTTTCCAGGTTAAGACCTCTGGGGACTAAAGTCTCTAAAACATACTATAGTCCTTTTCCAGGTTAAGACCTCTTGGGACTAAAGTCTCTAAAACATACTATAGTCCTTTTCCAGGTTAAGACCTCTGGGGACTAAAGTCTCTAAAACATACTATAGTCCTTTTCCAGTTTAAAACCTCTTGGGACTAAAGTCTCTAAAACATACTATAGTCCTTTTCCAGGTTAAGACCTCTGGGGACTAAAGTCTCTAAAACATACTATAGTCCTTTTCCAGTTTAAGACCTCTTGGGACTAAAGTCTCGAAAACATACTATAGTCCTTTTCCAGGTTAAGACTCTGGGGACTAAAGTCTCTAAAACATACTATAGTCCTTTTCCAGGTTAAGACCTCTGGGGACTAAAGTCTCTAAAACATACTATAGTCCTTTTCCAGGTTAAGACCTCTGGGGACTAAAGTCTCTAAAACATACTATAGTCCTTTTCCAGGTTAAGACCTCTTGGGACTAAAGTCTCTAAAACATACTATAGTCCTTTTCCAGGTTAAGACCTCTGGGGACTAAAGTCTCTAAAACATACTATAGTCCTTTTCCAGGTTAAGACCTCTGGGGACTAAAGTCTCTAAAACATACTATAGTCCTTTTCCAGGTTAAGACCTCTGGGGACTAAAGTCTCTAAAACATACTATAGTCCTTTTCCAGGTTAAGACCTCTGGGGACTAAAGTCTAAAGTCTCTAAAACATACTATAGTCATTTTCCAGGTTAAGACCTCTGGGGACTAAAGTCTCTAAAACATACTATAGTCCTTTTCCAGGTTAAGACCTCTGGAGACTAAAGTCTCTAAAACATACTATAGTCCTTTTCCAGGTTAAAACCTCTGGGGACTAAAGTCTCTAAAACATACTATAGTCCTTTTCCAGGTTAAGACCTCTGGAGACGTTGTCCCATGTCTCTAACATATTTAGACAGTGCAGCAACACAAGGCCATGTCCCATGTCTCGAACATATTTAGACAGTGCAGCAACACAAGGCCATGTTCCATGTCTCTAACATATTTAGACAGTGCAGCAACACAAGGCCATGTCCCATGTCTCTAACATATTTAGACAGTGCAGCAACACAAGGCCATGTCCCATGTCTCTAACATATTTAGACAGTGCAGCAACACAAGGCCATGTCCCATGTCTCTAACATATTTAGACATGCAGCAACACAAGGCCATGTCCCATGTCTCTAACATATTTAGACAGTGCAGCAACACAAGGCCATGTCCCATGTCTCTAACATATTTAGACAGTGCAGCAACACAAGACCATGTCCCATGTCTCTAACATATTTAGACAGTGCAGCAACACAATTCCATGTCCCATGTCTCAAACATATTTTTAATTAATTAAAATTAGTCTATTTGTTGTCTTTCAATCTGTTATTTTGTAAACATGATAAAGGATCATTGTTGCATCCTAAGATGCTGTGTTCTTTTACTGAAGACTCCGAAGCGTACTTATAATGAACTGAACAGATTTATTTCATGTTCTCCTTAACACATTCCAGTGGACCACTCTCTACAGCGTCTTCAGCCCAACCAATACATCATTAAACTTTTTACTGCCCTTGCATCTCATAATCCAATCACTTCAATGCAAGAATGGAAAACACAATGTCATTTGTTAATTCAAATAAACTCCTGCATACAAATCCCATTGGCTATTTGCAACCATTTTAAATCTAAACTCATTAACACATAATACATTTCTCAATACACCACACTCCTCCCCAGGAAATTCTCACTTCCTCTGAAAACATCCTTGACGAACATCATGAGTTTTCCAAAACAGTTTTTCACTTCTCAACTCATATACAACCTGTTTACAGATCCAATCGGTCCGGAGGCCTTCTGACCCTTTTTGGCCTCTCATGACGCTCTGGACCCTCAGGCTCACGGCCTGGAACCATCTGTGTGTCTGTATTGGTGCCCGTCCCAGTGGTAGTGTCCAAGTCCCAATCAGAGATGTTCCACTCTGACACATTCAGCTCTTCTCTTTCATTGGGTTGCATCATCATTTGATCCACATGCTTCTTACACAGTTTTTCCCTCAGTCTGCACTAAGTAGGCTACAGGACCAAGTAGCCTTTTCACAACCCCGGGTCTCCATTTCTCTCTCTCTCTTCTCCCCGGTAATCTGGGACAAGCACTGTTTGTTCCGACTGTAAAAAACGAAGACTCTTGCCCAACCCCTTGTCCTGTATCTTAGACTGCATGTCAGCTGAAAAGCTGGGTTTAACCAGTGATAACCTTGTATGTCTGAGTCTAACCTGGGCCATCTCCTTACCATGTCTTCTATGTCTGAGTCTAACCTGGGCCATCTCCTTACCATGTCTTCTATGTCTGAGTCTAACCTGGGCCATCTCCTTACCATGTCTTCTATGTCTGAGTCTAACCTGGGCCATGTCCTTACCATGTCTTCTATGTCTGAGTCTAACCTGGGCCATCTCCTTACCATGTCTTCTATGTCTGAGTCTAACCTGGGCCATCTCCTTACCATGTCTTCTATGTCTGAATCTAACCTGGGCCATCTCCTTACCATGTCTTCTATGTCTGAGTCTAACCTGGGCCATCTCCTTACCATGTCTTCTATGTCTGAGTCTAACCTGGGCCATCTCCTTACCATGTCTTCTATGTCTGAGTCTAACCTGGGCCATCTCCTTACCATGTCTTCTATGTCTGAGTCTAACCTGGGCCATCTCTTTACCATGTCTTCTATGTCTGAGTCTAACCTGGGCCATCTCCTTACCATGTCTTCTATGTCTGAGTCTAACCTGGGCCATCTCCTTACCATGTCTTCTATGTCTGAGTCTAACCTGGGCCATCTCCTTACCATGTCTTCTATGTCTGAGTCTAACCTGGGCCATCTCCTTACCATGTCTTCTATGTCTGAGTCTAACCTGGGCCATCTCCTTACCATGTCTTCTATGTCTGAGTCTAACCTGGGCCATCTCCTTACCACGTCTTCTATGTCTGAGTCTAACCTGTGCCCCCCCCGCCTCATGGGAAGCCTCGATAACCCATCTGCATTAGCATGCTGCTGAGAGGACTTGTATTGTATGTCATACTGATATGCTGCTGAGAGGTCTTGTATTGTATGTCATTCTGATATGCAGCTGAGAGGACTTGTATTGTATGTCATACTGATATGCAGCAGAGAGGACTTGTATTGTATGTCATTCTAATATGCAGCTGAGAGGACTTGTATTGTATGTCATACTGATATGCTGCTGAGAGGTCTTGTATTGTATGTCATTCTGATATGCAGCTGAGAGGACTTGTATTGTATGTCATACTGATATGCTGCTGAGAGGACTTGTATTGTATGTCATTCTGATATGCAGCTGAGAGAACTTGTATTGTATGTCATACTGATATGCAGCTGAGATGACTTGTATTGTATGTCATACTGATATGCAGCTGAGAGGACTTGTATTGTATGTCATACTGATATGCAGCTGAGAGGACTTGTATTGTATGTCATACTGATATGCAGCTGAGAGGACTTGTATTGTATGTCATACTGATATGCAGCTGAGAGGACTTGTATTGTATGTCATACTGATATGCAGCTGAGAGGCCTTGTATTGTATGTCATACTGATATGCAGCTGAGATGACTTGTATTGTATGTCATACTGATATGCAGCTGAGAGGTATTGTATTGTATGTCATTCTGATATGCAGCTGAGAGGACTTGTATTGTATGTCATTCTGATATGCTGCTGAGAGGACTTGTATTGTATGTCATTCTGATATGCAGCTGAGAGGACTTGTATTGTATGTCATTCTGATATGCAGCTGAGAGGATTTGTATTGTATGTCATACTGATATGCTGCTGAGAGGTCTTGTATTGTATGTCATTCTGATATGCAGCTGAGAGGACTTGTATTGTATGTCATACTGATATGCTGCTGAGAGGACTTGTATTGTATGTCATTCTGATATGCAGCTGAGAGGGCTTGTATTGTATGTCATTCTAATATGCAGCTGAGATGACTTGTATTGTATGTCATACTGATATGCTGCTGAGAGGTCTTGTATTGTATGTCATTCTGATATGCAGCTGAGAGGACTTGTATTGTATGTCATACTGATATGCTGCTGAGAGGACTTGTATTGTATGTCATTCTGATATGCAGCTGAGAGGACTTGTATTGTATGTCATACTGATATGCAGCTGAGATGACTTGTATTGTATGTCATACTGATATGCAGCTGAGAGGACTTGTATTGTATGTCATACTGATATGCAGCTGAGAGGCCTTGTATTGTATGTCAGACTGATATGCAGCTGAGAGGACTTGTATTGTATGTCATTCTGATATGCTGCTGAGAGGACTTGTATTGTATGTCATTCTGATATGCAGCTGAGAGGCCTTGTATTGTATGTCATACTGATATGCTGCTGAGAGGACTTGTATTGTATGTCATTCTGATATGAGGCTGAGAGGACTTGTATTGTATGTCATTCTGATATGCTGCTGAGAGGACTTGTATTGTATGTCATTCTGATATGCTGCTGAGAGGACTTGTATTGTATGTCATTCTGATATGCTGCTGAGAGGACTTGTATTGTATGTCATTCTGATATGCTGCTGAGAGGACTTGTATTGTATGTCATACTGATATGCAGCTAGTATTAACACCCTCCTCTGGAGTCTGGCTGCTGCTGGAGCTGGGTCGTCTGTTGTTGGTCCTAGTATTTTAACAAGAGGCTGATGGTCTGTCAATGTAAACTTACCACCATATAGGTAGTCATGGAACTTCATAACCCCAAATATGATCCCTAGGGCCTCCTCCTCTATTGGGGCATACATCACCTCTGTCTTCTCTATTGGGGAATACTTCACCTCTGTCTTCTCTATTGGGGCATACTTCACCTCTGTCTTCTCTATTGGGGCATACTTCACCTTTGTCTTCTGTATTGGGGCATACTTCACCTCTGTCTTCTCTATTTGGGCATACTTCACCTCTGTCTTCTCTATTGGGGCATACTTCACCTCTGTCTTCTCTATTTGGGCATACTTCACCTCTGTCTTCTCTATTTGGGCATACTTCACCTCTGTCTTCTCTATTTGAGTGTGGGTGAAGCATATGCAATAGGCCTCTCACTACCGTGGGGCATTGTATGTGAGATGACAGCACCCACTCCATATGGTGAGGCATCACAAGCCAATATTACTGGCATGTGAGGGTCGTAGTGCACTAACACTGAGGAGGAAGACAGCTGCGTCTTCGTCGTTTCAAATGCCTGCTGACATTGTTCTGACCCCACCCAAGGTCTATCTTTCTGGAAGAGCTCTGTCACAGGTTTGATGAGAGTAGAGAGATTCTCCATAAACTTCCCGTTTTACTCTTAACCCAGGCTCTTGCAGTCTCTGTAACACTGCTGCTTCTACGTTCTGGAAGTGGTCCTCTGCCGATTTCCCTGTGATGAGAATGTGATCCAGAAAGCCCCCAACCCCAGGTCAACCCTGTAAGACCTGGTCCATAATACGTTGGAATATAGCTGTAGCGCTTGATACTCCATAAGGCAGTCTATTCATCTGGTAGAAACCCTTGTTTATAGTCAGGAAATGCTTTGACTCTTGGTCTACCTCCACTTGCTGGTAGTTCCTGTGTAAGGTCTAACTTTGTGAACTGTTTACCCCCGGCTAGAGTAGCAAACAAGTCCTGGGTCTTTGGTAAGGGGTACTGGTCCACATCCACCCATGCATTTACAGTCACCTTGTAATCATGACATATTCTGACACCCCCGTTTTGTCTTTGGAAGGCAAACTATAGGTGCTGCCCATTCACTATATTCTAATGGTGTGATCCCTCCTTGTTTTTCTATCTCTGTAAGCTGTTTGTCTACTGCCTCTCTGAGTGCATAAGGTCTAGCCTTATAAAACATTGGAACAGCTTTCTCTGACACTTGACTGTTGGCTTTAACTCCCTTTACCCCACCCATTTCACCACTAAACACCTTTAACTCCCTTTACCCCACCCATTTCACCACTAAACACCTTTAACTCCCTTTACCCCACCCATTTCACCACTAAACACCTTTAACTCCCTTTACCCCACCCATTTCACCACTAAACACCTTTAACTCCCTTTACCCCACCCATTTCACCACTAAACACCTTTAACTCCCTTTACCACACCCATTTCACCACTAAACACCTTTAACTCCCTTTACCACACCCATTTCACCACTAAACACCTTTAACTCCCTTTACCACACCCATTTCACCACTAAACACCTTTAACTCCCTTTACCCCACCCATTTCACCACTAAACACCTTTAACTCCCTTTACCACACCCATTTCACCACTAAACACCTTTAACTCCCTTTACCCCACCCATTTCACCACTAAACACCTTTAACTCCCTTTACCACACCCATTTCACCACTAAACACCTTTAACTCCCTTTACCCCACCCATTTCACCACTAAACACCTTTAACTCCCTTTACCACACCCATTTCACCACTAAACACCTTTAACTCCCTTTACCCCACCCATTTCACCACTAAACACCTTTAACTCCCTTTACCACACCCATTTCACCACTAAACACCTTTAACTCCCTTTACCACACCCATTTCACCACTAAACACCTTTAACTCCCTTTACCCCACCCATTTCACCACTAAACACCTTTAACTCCCTTTACCACACCCATTTCACCACTAAACACCTCAGCATATTTATCGCCCAGCTGTGCAACTGGGTCTGACACATGGTTCACTCTTGACCAATCTGATTTTAGGTGCTGAATCCAGTTTCTCCACATTATCGTAGGACCCTTCCCTATTGACACTAATAGGGGTAGTGGTAACACCTGAGCACCACATTTCACTTTAACCTCCAGCTTTCCCAATAACTGAATAGGCTGAGCTGAGTAAGTTCTCAAAACAACATCACATGGTTGCAGTTTATGCTTCTTAAATATGCTGTTGTACAGCTTCGCTGAGATAAAACATGATGTGATACTCTCACAACTTCTCTTTTACCAGTACCGAGAAGTTTCCGAGAGGAGACTGTTGGGAAGAGCTATAGGAGAACAGGTTAACTGTAATGGCTGGAATGGAATAAATAAATAATGCGTTAAATACCATTCCATTATTCCATTCCAGTCTTTACAATGAGCCCGTCCTCCTATAGCTCCTCCACCAGCCTCCTCTGGTGTGTACGTGCCACTATGCTGGTGTCCATGTTGCTGTGGAGGTAAATTATATACAGTATATATAAAAAAACTAATGCAGCCATTTTTATATCAATATCAAATAATTTCAGCGTAACAATTAAGTACCTTACTGTGATTGGTTTGAATTAAAATGGTTTAAAAAAATAGCTTCTCATAGCAAAGAACAATTTGTCAAGCAAGTATTTTGCTAGGACTGTCTGGGAGTGGTCTGAGTGGGAAGGGGAAAACTGAAAACGAGTTGTTATTGGCTATTGGCTATTAACTCCATCCCACCAAAACACGCTGATTATTCAGGAGGTCTTTTCAAACAGCTTTTACACTAAACGGGCATTATCATAATTTTCACAATTTCACAGTATTATTCCAACCTCATAGCTTGGAAATATGTATAAAAAAAACAGGAAAATCACATTTTTGACAGCACTGGTCCTTTAAGGAAACAATTCTGAACAAAACACATTTTAAATGAAAAGTAGAGACTTGTCATAAACCATTAGGCTCCATCTCTGTTAAGAGTTGGCTTGTTTGGACCCTTCATAGTCTTGAGTTTTCACTCTCCACCCCTCTCTCTCCTCCTCCTCCCCCTGTCTCCATCCCTCTCTCTCCTCCTCCTCCCCCTGTCTCCACCCCTCTCTCTCCTCCTCCTCCCCCTGTCTCCATCCCTCTCTCTCCTCCTCCTCCCCCTGTCTCCACCCCTCTCTCTCCTCCTCCCCCTGTCTCCACCCCTCTCTCCTCCTCCTCCTCCCCCTGTCTCCACCCCTCTCTCTCCTCCTCCCCCTGTCTCCACCCCTCTCTCCTCCTCCTCCTCCCCCTGTCTCCACCCCTCTCTCTCCTCCTCCTCCCCCTGTCTCCACCCCTCTCTCTCCTCCTCCTCCCCCTGTCTCCATCCCTCTCTCCTCTCCTCCTCCCCCTGTCTCCATCCATCTCTCTCTCCTCCTCCTCCCCCTGTCTCCACCCATCTCTCTCCTCCTCCTCCCCCTGTCTCCATCCCTCTCTCTCCTCCTCCTTCCCCTCTCTCCACCCCTCTCTCTCCTCCTCCTCCCCCTGTCTCCACCTCTCTCTCCTCCTCCTCCCCCTGTCTCCACCCCTCTCTCTCCTCCTCCTCCCCCTGTCTCCACTCCTCTCTCTCCTCCTCCTCCCCCTGTCTCCATCCCTCTCTCTCCTCCTCCTTCCCCTCTCTCCACCCCTCTCTCTCCTCCTCCTCCCCCTGTCTCCATCCCTCTCTCTCCTCCTCCTCCCCCTGTCTCCATCCCTCTCTCTCCTCCTCCTCCCCCTGTCTCCACCCCTCTCTCTCCTTCTCCTCCCCCTGTCTCCATCCCTCTCTCTCCTCCTCCTCCCCCTGTCTCCATCCCTCTCTCTCCTCCTCCTCCCCCTGTCTCCACCCCTCTCTCTCATCCTCCTGTCTCCATCCCTCTCTCTCCTCCTCCTCCCCCTGTCTCCACCCCTCTCTCTCCTCCTCCTCCCCCTGTCTCCACCCCTCTCTCTCCTCCTCCTCCCCCAGTCTCCATCCCTCTCTCTCCTCCTCCTCCCCCTGTCTCCATCCCTCTCTCTCCTCCTCCTCCCCTGTCTCCATCCCTCTCTCTCCTCCTCCTCCCCCTGTCTCCACCCCTCTCTCTCCTCCTCCTCCCCCTGTCTCCACCCCTCTCTCTCCTCCTCCTCCCCCTGTCTCCATCCCTCTCTCTCCTCCTCCTCCCCCTGTCTCCACCCCTCTCTCTCCTCCTCCCCCTGTCTCCACCCCTCTCTCTCCTCCTTCTCCCCCTGTCTCCACCCCTCTCTCTCCTCCTCCTCCCCCTGTCACCACCCCTCTCTCTCCTCCTCCTCCCCCTGTCTCCACCCCTCTCTCTCCTCCTCCTCCCCCTGTCTCCACCCCTCTCTCTCCTCCTCCTCCCCCTGTCTCCATCCCTCTCTCTCCTCCTCCTCCCCCTGTCTCCACCCCTCTCTCTCCTCCTCCTCCCCCTGTCTCCACCCCTCTCTCTCCTCCTCCTCCCCCAGTCTCCATCCCTCTCTCTCCTCCTCCTCCCCCTGTCTCCATCCCTCTCTCTCCTCCTCCTCCCCTGTCTCCACCCCTCTCTCTCCTCCTCCTCCCCCTGTCTCCACCCCTCTCTCTCCTCCTCCTCCCCCTGTGAACATCTTTTTCATTTGTTGGAATGTCTCTGGACAATCCATGTTCTTACACCAGCATGTAGATATTTGATGTCCCACCTTGCCACATGTGACTTGATTTCCCTGTCTCTGATTTTCAGTTGAAACTCTGTACACTTTTCCTTTTTTTGTGATCAACTTTTTATTTATTTTAAAGGAACACAGACAAGAACAAATAGCAACAGGAATGGTTATACAGCTAGAGACACAATACTGTTATAATATATATCAGAACAAATAGCAGCAGGAATGGTTATACAGCTAGATACACAATACTGTTAAAATATATATCAGAACAAATAGCAGCAGGAATGGTTATACAGCTAGATACACAATACTGTTAAAATATATATCAGAACAAATAGCAGCAGGAATGGTTATACAGCTAGAGACACAATACTGTTAAAATATATATCAGAACAAATAGCAGCAGGAATGGTTATACAGCTAGAGACACAATACTGTTAAAATATATATCAGTATATTATGGAAACTAGTTATTGCAGATAAATACAATTATAATAAACCACATATACAAAATGTGTTGTTTGGCTAGCCCCATGGATCCTAGCAGTGGATAGTTCTAAATAAATGATATCTATGAAAGTGCTGATCCAATGAGGTGTGGTGGTTGCCATCTTAGTTCCAACATCTTTTTAGCTGCTGTCCAACCTGACAACATTATACGTCTTGGCTGTAATGACAGTGGTGAATTATCATTCAGTAATAACAGTTTGGGGGAACAAGGTATGAGGATACCTCTTTCCAAAACATGTCCCCTGGTCACTCCCAGTACATATGATTAAAGGAGCCCAAGGCACCTTGATTACATAGATCACACAGAGGAGCGGTTGGGATTTCTATTAAATGATGTTTTCTAGGTGGAAGCTATACCATGATGATTAGGATTGTTAGATGAACCCACTAAGTTCCTGATGAACTCAACTGATGAACCTCTTTAGCAGCTAGTTCCATGGACACACTGATTCCAATGTCCTTTGCCAAGGTCAGATGACTTTCAGTCAACAGTCTCTTTTGTGTGGCTTCACTCCGTAGCCCACATACTAGTCTGTCTCTAATGATGTCATTTAGAACAGCATTAAACTCAGTGTTCTGGTAGTTTATTTAATGCAGCAGCAAACATTGTTACTGATTCTCCCTCTTCCTGATGTCTCCTGTGGAACCTGAACCTTTCAGCATTAACTAGTGGTTCTGGTGAAAAATGTCCTTTAAGTATCTCCACAATATCCCCATACGTCTTATTATCTGTTCTGTCTGGCTGTAGCAGGCTGCCTAGTAAATTAAATGTCTTTGGCCCCATTAAACTAAAACATGGAGGCACAATGTTGTCCTCATCCATGTCATTTACAAGAACAAAATATTCAAACTGTTCTGTATATGAGCTCCACTGCTCAATACTTTTATCAAACTGTCCAATGTTTCCAAAAATTCCAATAATTTTTTGTATCTCAATAAGCTCCTGATTGTCACTCACTTCAGTATTGTCCTCAACCACGGCAATATTTTCCTCAGTCACGTGATTTTCATTCACTTCACTCACTGACGTTTCCTCCTAAATTCGCTCATTTAGCAGATTTAATTAAAAGGTTTGTCTTCACAGTTGAATAAATGTCCTTTCCTTTAATCACTGTATATTCCTCCTTTTTAATCACGTTGTTTTCCCGCTCCGATGTCCGTCTCGAGTCCTTTTCTGCCGTCCATGACGATGTTAACTCCAGTGGTGGAAAAAGTACCCAATTGTCATACTTGAGTAAAAGTAAAGATACCTTAATAGAAAATGACTCAACTAAAAGTGAAAGTCACCCAGTAAAATACTACTTGAGTAAAAGTCCAAAATTATTTGGTTTTAAATATACTTAAGTATCAAAAGTAAATGTAATTGCTCAAATATACTAAAGTATCAAAAGTAAAAGTACAAGTATAAATCATTTCAAATTCCTTACATAAAGCAAACCAGACGATTTTCTTGTTTTTAAAATGTACGTTCAGCCAGAGGCACACTCCAACACTCAGACAATTTACAAACAAAGCATTTGTGTTTAGTGAGTCTGCCAGATCAGAGGCAGTAGGGATGTTCTCTTGATAAGTGTGTGAATTGGACCATTTTCTGTCCTGCTAAGCATTCAAAATGTAACGAGTTCTTTTGAGTGTCAGGGAAAATGTATGGAGTAAAAAGTACATTATTTTCTTTAGGAATGTAGTGAAGTAAAAGTAAAAGTAGTCAAAAATATAAATAGTAAAGTCAAGTACAGATACCCCCAAAAAACTACTTAAGTAGTACTTTAAAGTATTTTTACTTAAGTACTTTACACCACTGGTTAACGCTCTATCTTAGCTAGCTGGACTATGCACTTGCCTCTGCTAGCAATACACTGTGCTAACATTAGCCTAGACTGGACCACAGAAAATAACAGTTTTAAACAGTTGTAAAAACCCACTTCTTCCAGACAGAATAGTTCCTGTAGATTCAGACTTACTCATCGCCAATCTTTTGTTATGTTTCGTGGGTTTCATAACCACGTCTGTATAACAATTCAATAATGATGAGACGGGAGACAGGAATCAGTTCAACCATTTATCTGGAACGTGATCATCTCAACACATACAAACCCCCATGATGCTCTGCAGCACAACCCCAATATACAACAAATACATAAATAAGTAAATGGACACGAAACAAAACTCATAGAGGAATTTAAATGTTCAGTTGTAGAAAGTAGGGCCATGGGATAGGGTCAGAAAGGTCAGTATGTTTGATAACTGGTTCCAGAGGTGACATAACAAGCATAAGGTCCATTATAACACAGTGAAGTAGAGGTGGGAGCTAAAAGCAGACATGGACAGTGAGACGGTGTGAGGAGGTCAGGGGTGAAACACTAGATCAGGACACGTAGAAATGGCAGGGCTGGAAATAGACACAGAGACACATTCTGATCATGGCTCAGACCTGACCTGAAACACCCAAACAGAAGATGCCATAGCAAAGTCCTGTCCAGTAGGCTATATGGGATTTCCTTTCATCAAAATCCAACACAAGGAAATGTGTCCAGTGTGTGTGTGTATGTCCAGTGTGTGTGTGTGCATGTCAAGTGTGTTTGTGTCCAGCGTGTGTGTGTATGTGTCCAGTGTGTGTGTGTGTGTGTGTCCAGTGTGTGTGTGTGTCCAGTGTGTGTGTTTGTGTGTATGTGTGTCCAGTGTGTGTGTGTGTGTGTGTCCAGTGTGTGTGTGTGTGTCTAGTGTATGTATGTGTGTTCAGTGTGTGTGTGTGGTCAGTGTGTGTGTCCATTGTGTGTGTGAGTGTGTGTGTGTGTCCAGTTTGTGTGTGTCCAGTGTGAGTGTCCCCAGTATATGTGTGTGTGTGTGTGTGTGTGTGTGTGTGTGTGTGTGTGTGTCCAGCGTGTGTGTGTGTCCAGTGTGTGTGTCTTCAGTGTGTTTGTGTGTGTGGATGTGTGTCCAGTGTGTTTGTGTGTGTGTGTGTGTCCAGTGTGTGTGTGTTTCCAGTGTGTGTGTGTCCAGTGTGTGTGTGTGTGTGTCCAGTGTGTGTGTGTGTCCAGTGTGTGTGTGTGTGTGTCTAGTGTGTGTGTGTGTGTGTGTGTGTGTGTGTCCAGTGTGTGTCCAATATGTGTCTGTGTGTCCAGTGTGTGTGTGTGTTCAGTGTGTGTATGTGTTCAGTGTGTGTGTGTATGTGTCTATTGTGTGTGTGTGTGTGTCCAGTGTGTGTGTGTGTCCAGTGTGTGTATGTCTTCAGTGTGTGTATGTGTTCAGTGTGTGTGTGTATGTGTCTATTGTGTGTGTATGTGTCCAGTGTGTGTGTGTGTCCAGTGTGTGTGTATATGTTCAGTGTGTGTGTGTGTCCAGTGTGTGTGTGTGTTCAGTGTGTGTATGTGTTCAGTGTGTGTGTGTCTAGTGTATGCATGTGTGTTCAGTGTGTGTGTGTGTCCAGTGTGTGTGTGTGTTCAGTGTGTGTGTGTTCAGTGTGTGTATGTGTTCAGTGTGTGTGTGTGTGTCCAGTGTGTGTGTGTGTGTTCAGTGTGTGTGTGTGTGTCCAGTGTGTGTGTCCATTGTGTGTGTGTCCAGTGTGTGTGTTTGTCCAGTGTGTGTGTGTGTCCAGTGTGTGTGTTTGTCCATTGTGTGTGTGTCCAGTGTGTGTGTGTCCAGTGTGTGTGTATGTGTTCAGTGTGTGTGTGTGTCCAGTGTGTGTGTGTATGTCCAGTGTGTGTGTGTGTTCAGTGTGTGTGTGTGTGTCCAGTGTGTGTGCCCATTGTGTGTGTGTCCAGTGTGTGTGTTTGTCCAGTGTGTGTGTGTGTCCAGTGTGTGTGTGTGTCCATTGTGTGTGTGTGTCCAGTGTGTGTGTGTGTCCAGTGTGTGTGTGTGTCCAGTGTGTGTTCAGTGTGTATGTGTGTTCAGTGTGTATGTGTGTTCAGTGTGTGTGTGTGTCCCCAGTGTGTGTGTGTATTTCATTGTGTGTGTGTGTTCAGTGTGTGTGTGTCCAGTGTGTGTGTACAGTGTGTGTGTGTGTGTCCTGCATGTGTGTGTGTCCATTGTGTGTGATTGTCCAGTATGTGTGTGTGTGTGCTTGTCCAGTGTATGTGTGTGTGTGTGTGTGTGTGTGCGTGTGTGTGTCCAGTGTGTGTGTGTTTGTGTGTCCAGTGTGTGTGTCTGTGTCAAGTGTGTGTGTCTAGTATGTGTGTGTGTGTGTGTGTGTCCAGTGTGTGTGTGTCCAGTGGCCAGTTTGTGTGTGTGTCCAGTGTGTGTGTGTGTGTCCAGTGTGTGTGTGTGTGTGTGTCAGTGTTACCATGGTTATTATTTACAGGGACACTGAGGAGTCACCATGAACCCAAAACCCTGGATAGAGGGGCTCAGTGAATGTGGAGTGGTATGTGTTCAGGTGGGTCAGTGTGTCAGAGGAGACTCTGTAGAAGGACAGAGTGCCGGCTGGCCAGTCCAGATACACTCCTACTCTGTGGGATCTGGAGGAGGGGACGTCTATGGTAGTGGACTTCTTATTGTGCCAGGCAGAGTAACTGTTGTCAGAGCAGAACAGACACCAGGACTTGTCATTCCATCCAATCCCAAAGTCATCACCCCCTCCTCTCCTGCTGATTCCTTTATATGCCACTCCTATACCAGCCCCTCCACTCCACTCTACCTCCCAGTAACAGCGCCCAGTCAGACCCTCTCTACACAGCACCTGTTCCCAGCCCTCAAATCTCTCTGGGTGATCAGGATACAGCTGCTTCTCTCTCCTCCATGTCACCTTTCTGTTCTCCTCAGACAGAGAGAGGAATCTGTTTACTGTGTTTAGGTCCAGTGTGAGATCACAGACATCTGATGGATGAAACCAGACACAATATTAGAAATCATCATCATCCTGAACACACACACACACACACACACACACACACACCGGATACACACTCACACTCACATGCTGAACACACAGACACACACACACCGGATACACACTCACACTCACATCCTGAACACACACACATCCTGAACACACACACACACCCTGAACACACACACACACACCTTCATGCACGCATATTTAATATGACCAAGTAAGTAATGATGGTGGTCTTTGACTTTGACTTCACTTGAATTAAGACTTATTCTTAGTCATATTCTTCACAGCAGTCAACACTCACATTTTCTAAGTCCAGGTTTCATTGTGTTCTCCCCACCATGTTCCACACTGTAGCGGTAAGCAGAAGAACAGACAGTCATTGAGGGATACACCTGAACTCACACACACACACACACACACACACACACACACACACACACACACACACACACTGGACACACACACACACATTCAGCATATAACTTTGTACAAGCGGTGGTAAGAATGTTTGTCCGTGTGTGTGTCCAGTGTGTGTCCAGTGTATGTCCAGTGTGTGTGTGTCCAGTGTGTGTGTGTCCAGTGTGTGTGTGTCCAGTGTGTGTGTGTGTGTGTGTGTTTCCAGTGTGTGTGGGTCGAGTGTGTGTGTGTGTGTGGGTCCAGTGTGTGTGTGTGTCCAGTGTTTGTGTCTGTGTGTGTCCAGTGTGTGTGTGTGTGTGTGTGGGTCCAGTGTGTGTGTTTGTCCAGTGTGTGTGTTTGTCCAGAATGTGTACTGTACACACAAACACACACATATTGGACACATACACACACACACACTGGACACACACAGACACACACACTGGACACACACACACACACACACACAGTCTTTATATAAGTTAGTCCAAGTGGTGTTCAGAATGTTTGTCTTAACTAGCCTGATAACTCCAACATGTCTGATATGAACATTGACATAAACCCTCTACATACTTGAGTTTCTCCAGTCTGCAGTGTGGATCCTCCAGTCCAGCAGAGAGCAGTCTGACTCCTGAGTCTCCTGGGTGATTGTAGCTCAGGTCCAGCTCTCTCAGGTGTGAGGGGTTTGACTTCAGAGCTGAGACCAGAGAAGCACAGCCTTCCTCTGTGACTAGACAGCCTGACAGCCTGCAAAGAGTCAAATCCTATTAAAACCACACTGCCTATTCTTTGGTGGTGAAGATAGTGCCAGTATATTTTGTCAACATTTTCAGATACATCAGTTTCCTGAAACCTGCCATATCTACTTATAAATGTATCCTTATTAAAAATTAAAAATGATCAAAGTATTGCTTGTAGAGAGAAAAATGTATATGACAAATATTTGAGTAGACTGACCAGAGCAGTTTAAAAAGCATTATCAGTCAAAAGACAGACAGTGAGGTATCATATTTAGATTGTATTGAGTATACAGTCCACACCATATCTATTTTGACAGTGAAGCTAACATTTGAAATTTGGCTCTATACTCCAGCATTTTGGATTTGAGATCAAATGTTTCATATGAGGTGACAGTATATAATGTCACCTTTTATTTGAGGGTATTTTCATACATATCTGTTTCACCGTTTAGAAATGAAAGCACTTTATGTATCCAGTCCCCCTATTTGAAGAATTCATAAGTATTCTGACCAATTAACTTATAGTGTATTAAAGTAGTCAAAAGTTTAGTATTTGGTCTGTCGTAGAATTACAACATTATGTTAATCACACCTTTACAGTAGCTTGCAAAATTATTCTCAATTGGATTGAGGTCTGGGCTTTGACTAGGCCATTCCAAGACATTTAAATGTTTCCCCTTAAACCACTCGAGTGTATGCTTAGGGTCATTGTCCTGCTGGAAGGTGAACCCTCAAGAATTTCCCTGTATTTAGCACCATCCATCATTCCTTCAATTCTGACCAGTTTCCCAGTCCCTGCCGATGAAAAACATCCCCACAGCATGATGCTGCCACCACCATGCTTCACTGTGGGGATGGTGTTCTCGGGGTGATGAGAGGTGTTGGGTTTGCGCCAGACATAGCGTTTTCCTTGATAGCCAAAAGCTCAATTTTAGTCTCATCTGACCAGAGTACCTTCTTCCATATGTTTGGGGAGTCTCCCACATGGCTTTTTTCTTTTTTTTTTCTTAAAGCAATGGCTTTTTTCTGGCCACACTTCCGTAAAGCACAGCTGTGTGGAGTGTACGGTTTAAAGTGTTCCTATGGACAGATACTCCAATCTCCGCTGTGGAGCTTTGCAGCTCCTTCAGGGTTATCTTTGGGCTCTTTGTTGCCTCTCTGATTAATGCCCTCCTTGCCTGGTCCATGAGTTTTGGATTGATGGTTGTATAATGCAAGGTATCATTGTATGGATGGTTGTGAGGAGAACCCTCCCTCCAGGTGATTAATTAACACCCAACTTCATAAATTAAGGCAAAGACTTAGTGTCCTATGTTGCATTAGTATGTCTGTATAAACAAGCAGTAAATGAACTGGAGACAGATATTTGGCTCCATGTAAATCTTGATGTCTGTTACATGAGAGCACAATGTACCTTTGTATAATTTCACGTATCTGTTCTTCGTCACAAGGACTCAGGAAGACTATAAAGAGTTGTAAACGAATCCTGTTCATTTTGGGGCTTTAACTCGACACCTTAACTGTAACCTTAGCTTTAACTCGGTGACTGTTAACACTCCATTACTGCAGTAATTAATAAAGCTAAATTGCTTTGAGGAAATCTAAAAGTCTCTCCTTTGATTCGAATAATTACCACGACAGTTCCCATATTCCTTGCCGACAATGACTAAATCAAGCTTGTGACTGCCATGATTAAGAAATATCATGAATGAATCATAAATAATAATGAATGAGAGAGTTACAGAGGCTACAACAAAACATACTAACCTCTCACTATTAACATCAAATAAAAAGGTGACATTCTGTAATGTCGCCTAATATGATTTTTTTTAATCTCAAATCCAAAATGCTGGAGCATAGCAAAACATTTAAAACTGTAAGCTTCACTGTCCAAACACATATGGTGTGGACTATGTGTGCCTGGTAAACACATGTGGATCTGGTGAACAGTTATCACTTGTTGACCAACTACAGGAATACTGACCTCAGAGTCTCCAGTTTACAGTGGGGATTCCCCAGTCCAGCAGAGAGCAGCTCCACTCCTGAATCCTCCAGGTCATTGTTACTCAGGTCCAGCTCTCTCAGGTGTGAGGGGTTTGACTTCGGAGCTGAGACCAGAGAAGCACAGCCTTTCTCTGTGACTCCACAGCCTGACAAAGAGATCATCATGATTTCACAAACACACTGTTAATTTAACACAAGTAGTGTAGAAGGACAATGGCTGATGTCTCTTTGTCCTGTCTCGGAGCTCTACTGACAATTATTTCGACCTCATGGCTTGGTTTTTGCTCTGACATGCACTGTCAACCGTGGGACCTACAGTGGCTTGCGAAAGTATTCACCCCCCTTGGCATTTTTCCTATTTTGTTGCCTTACAACCTGGAATTAAAATGAAATTTATTTATTTTTGGGGGGGGGGGGGGGGGGGTTGTATCATTTGATTTACACAAAATGCCTACCACTTTGAAGATGCAAAATATTTTTGGGGTGAAACAAACAAGAAATAAGACAAAAAAACAGAAAACTTGAGCGTGCGTAACTACTTTGTAGAGCCACCTTTTGCGGCAATTACAGCTGCAAGTCTCTTGGGGTATTACATTTTTTAATTTTACATTTCATTTAGCAGTCGCTATCCAGAGCGACTTACAGTTAGTGAGTTTCTGATCTTTTTTTATAACCCAACCCTGATCTGTACTTCTCCACAACTTTGTCCCTGACCTGTTTGGAGAGCTCCTTGATCTTCATGGTGCCGCTTGCTTGGTGGTGCCCCTTGCTTAGTGGTGTTACAGACTCTGGGGCCTTTCAGAACAGGTGTACATATACTGAGATCATGTGACACTTAGATTGCACACAGGTGGACTTTATTTCATTTCACTTCACCAATTTGAACTATTTTGTGTATGTCCATTACATGAATTCCAAATAAAAATCCATTTAAATTACAGATTGTAATGCAACAAAATAGGAAAAACGCCAAGGGGGATGAATACTTTTGCAAGGCACATCTAATTTCCAGTGTCTAGTGTCTGTGTTTATGTTGAAGGTGAATCAACAGTTACTACATCCATTTTTGGATCCACATCCATTTTTGGATCCACATCCATTTTTGGACTTATTAATTAATGATATCTACCCATTGATTCAAAAAATAATATAACTTATAAATGCCTCATGAGCTTAGTTCAACTGCCATGACCGACTTTGGGAAGCTCTGCTCAGCAGAACCCAAAATACACGTTTTTTTACTCCAAACACTGTAAAGCCTCAAAACATGGTTAAAACTATAGTTTTTGTACCATGGATGGTCAGTCTTAGCATCCATCCTCTGTCTATACATTTATGTGGATACATTTCTCCAGCCCAAGCCCAGCTTTTTTACCAAAACAGTGGCAGGGAAGACACTTTGTGGGTGGGTGGGTGGATGGATGGATGGATGGATAACTGTGAAGTAATGAGTGACCATTTTAGAAAATCATGGGACATATATTTTTGCTGCTTGTAGCCTATAACTGATGCTTCGTGGTCTTATGCAGCCATCTATTGGAAATTTAGCAATTAAAAGTTATTAATTCACATAAAGACATTGGTGAGGCAGCTGATAAATAAAGTGTATTTTTCTTGTTAATTCCTTAGATCAGTCTCAAACCTGCCCCACCTATCCCACGCCAATTGCTGGACTTTCACATAGAGGTGACTAGGTCACCCAGTTCAAACCACATTTGAAAAATAAAACAAATGTGTCTTATTTATCAAGTGTTCTGCCTTGCAATAACAAATATCATAAAATAACTAATAACAACAAAAAAACAGCAAAACGCTTGACAGGTTTTGATTAACAAAATAATCAAAATGTTATTTAGTACTATAATTGTATTTACTAAGATAATATTATTACTAAAATAGTTTCTAAAAGTGTTCTAGGCTACCCTACCCTAGAATTAGGGTTAGGGTTATGGCTAAAATAGAATTAGGGTTAAGGGTTAAGGCTAAAATAGGTTATATTTAGGGTTAGAGTTTCTGTATAGCACTTTATGACATCTGCTGATGTAAAAAGGGCTTTATAAATACATTTGATTGATTGATTGATTGATTGATTGATTGATTGATTGATTGATTGATTGTTAGGTTTAGGGTTTGTAAGGCAAAAAAAACAGTATGGGTTTATAGCACTCTTGCTCCTCCTTGTGGCCGTCTGTGGGTACTACATAACTCATTCATGACACTTGCTTGGTTCATAATCTGAGGTAGCAACTGCATCAGATCTACAAATCCATTAGCTAGACCACCCAATTAGACAACAATCACCACATTATATCCATTTGGTTTGCAACTCAGTGAACCTGCGCAGCATTCACTCAATTCCATGCCTACAAACTAAGATTTCGATGCATATCAAATTACCCAGCAGCCATTTAGAAACAACAAGTCGTCAAAAAAATGGTTATTTCTTACTTAAAAAATGTCTTCTAGCTGTTTAAATCGGCCACATCTTGAAAAAGAGAACAGGGACGTGTTTTTTTTAGATTGTACACTTTTTTCTTAAAACATATATGGTTAACCATGACCAGAAACTGTTTAACGTTTCATGGCTACACGCCAGCCATCGTGTTGCAGATAGTGGCTAACCACAACATGTATTCAGGTGAACAGTGAGGTCGCTCACCAAGTTACCTGAGGTAAACCTAAAGGGTTAACGCTCATTAAGTAGCTGTAACCTTGTTAATAATAAGTTACCTGAGGTAAACCTACAGGGTTAATGCTCACCAAGTAGCTGTAACCTTGTTAATAATAAGTTACCTGAGGTAAACCTACAGGGTTAATGCTCACCAAGTAGCCGTAACCTTGTTAATAATAAGTTACCTGAGGTAAACCTACAGGGTTAACGCAGGCAGGTCTCATTGATAACAATAGTGAAGCTGGCATTGTGACGCAGAACAATGGACTGGGAATAGAACGTTCTGAAGGCGAGTCGGTGTCACGGAGCTCAATAGAACTAATAGGAGCTGGTAGGGTGAAAAATGCCCAAACATAAGGCCTGCTGTTTCGCGATTACATTATAACTAGAGACAGAAGGTAATATTATTAAACTGGGCTCCATGGCGGATGCAATTAACTTGTTTTTATCAGAAAAAAAGCCATGTTAAAAATGACGTGTGTCCTGCATACTTGAGGCGCCCCGAAAATAATATTCAAAAGTTTGGTCCTTGGACACAGAGGGGTTAAACACTAAAGTTACCATCCATCTAGTGAAGAGGAGAACCGGACAGAGGGATGGTAGGTAGCCAGCATCCGTCAATGAGAGAGGGAGAATCCCTCCACGGTATTTAACAGGTGGAAGAAACAACCAGGGAGCTCCATCGGTCCACAAGAAATGCAGGCAGCCGGTGATGATGTAGTGGTAGCTAGGATAACTAGGATGCTGCTGGTAGAGTAGCTAGCTTAGCTAGCTGTACCGACTAGCTTGGCTAGCTAGCAGGTAGTTCATCTGTCCCTCGAGGATGATGATGAATCCGGTGAACCACACAATTAAACAAGAATAGCGAGTGAAAAGGATCTGGCTACACTCATACTGTCACTGACCATTACGCAAAAAAGCAAATTGAACAATAAACTTCGGTGTCTCAACACTGTAGCGAACTCCATCGTTGTTCCCCAAGATCACCTCAGCCCACTCTGCACGCAACTGGACAATATGCTTGGCGCCAAACCGTACGTGGACGCGGACAGTTCTGTACGGGGACGCGGACAGTTCCAGAACGCGGACATGAGCAGAGCCACACAATAAACTAAAAGCAGTCTTTAAAGTCGGGTACATTAGTAATATTCTTTTTTTAATTATGTAAAACAAAAACATTTTTTAAAACAATATTTTGAGATCTGGGCACGTATCCAAAAAACGTCTCAGAGTAAAAAAATTGGTCCTCTCTCTCCCCAGACAGACTCATTTAATACTGGGTCGTTACAATATTTTGAGATCTGGGCCCATATCCAAAAAGCGTCTCAGAGTAGAAAATGAGTGCTGAGAATAAAGCCATTTTAGTCCTACTCTTATGGGTATAAATTAAAGCTATGCATGAAGCCTCTTTATTCATAAGTTTCCCACCTAGTTGGCAGATATTTAGGACACCTCATGAGCTGTCCTAACCAGTTAAGAGGTACCAGCAGGTGTCTTGATAATAGAAACATGCAGCGAGTCAGTGGTTCCTGTACCACATGTAATTGCTTTGGAGCAGTGGTGACCTGTCATTCAGGGCAGAGCCCCACCTGTTTAGCAGATGCTCTTACCCAGAGCGATTTACAGTAAGTGCATTCATCTTAAGATAGCTAGGTGAGACAACCAGATAATACAGTCAAATATACAGGATACAAACATTCCATTTCAGCTAAACAATGGATATATAGCGTTTTGCAATAAACATAATAATAATTATATACATCTAAAATCTATTAATTAAACATCTGAGAACAGTAATATTGAAGGTACCCATAAGCAACCATTTCTGATTAAATAATAATTCTTAAACACAATTGTCATCTCACCTCTTATCTTTGGTGTCATGTTCCCCAGAGAGACTCATTTTAGAGGCAGGGCCCCCCTCCTCTCTCTCCCCTGAGAGACTCATTTTAGAGAACTGACCCCTAAACAGAGATCCAACATGTTGGTTGTAGTTAACACAGTAATTCTTTAATGTAAATTGTTATAATTTATTAATTATCTCTTATAAAACATTTACTAACAGACATATCGAAACAGTCAGGCTATTTAATGCAATCACATGAACATCTGGTTGTAACATCTCTTCTCCATGTTAACTGTCAATAATAATAATAAGTCACTGTTTGTTAAGGTAGTTATAGACAGTGCAGCAACACAAGGCCATGTCACACACTTATTTGTATTCATTAAAAGTCGGCCATTTATTATCTTTGAATCTGTTCTTTTCTAAACGTATCTGAGAATGTAGACAGAAGGGCTAAAACGGGCTTGATTGATCTGGGGGGGATCAGTGATCTATACAGAAAGGTTTTTTGCAACAATTAAGAGATTTTATATTATTTAAAGTAGGCTAGGTTATAATGTAAAACAGTTTTTGTTGTTGTTGTGTAAAGCAGATCAAGGTCTATACCTCAGCAAGTGGCGACCCGTCATTCAGGGCAGGTGGCCTTTCCTGTTTTGCATGTTATTGTGGCATTAATACATGTCACATATCAGTTTGCTAACAATGTAAAAAATATATACACTACCGGTCAAAAGTTTTGGAACACATACTCATTCAAGGGTTTTTCTTTATTTTTTACTATTTTCTACATTGTAGAATAATAGTGAAGACATCAAAACTATGAAATAACACATATGGTATCATGTAGTAACCAAAAAAGTGTTAAACAAATCAAAATATATTTTATATTTGAGATTCTTCAAATAGCCACCCTTTGCCTTGATGATAGCTTTGCACACTCTTGGCATTCTCTCAACCAGCGACCCGTCATTAAGGGCAGGTGGCCTTTCCTGTTTTGCATGTTATTTTGGCATTAATACGTGTCACATATCAGTTTGCAAAAAATTTAAAATATATATATATCATTGAGTTAATAAAGCCGCATACAAACATGGTCTCTTTTTTTGTTTTCTTGAGTAAGGCAGCTGGACTGATCAGGTCAACATCGTACTTTCAAAATCTTGGCTAGCAGTCATCATCATGAATCAAGTCGACAATCTACAGGCAAATCCTTTTTAATAATTGTCATATGAAGAGAAATAATGAAGAGACATGATAGGACAGCTGTTGGGACTCTGCTGTTGGGACTGCTGTTGGGACTCTGCTGTTGGGACTCTGCTGTTGGGACTCTGCTGTTGGGACTCTGCTGTTGGGACTCTGCTGTTGGGACTCTGCTGTCGGGACTCTGCTGTCGGGACTCTGCTGTTGGGACTCTGCTGTTGGGACTCTGCTGTTGGGGCTCTGCTGTTGGGACTCTGCTGTTGGGACTCTGCTGTTGGGACTCTGCTGTTGGGACTCTGCTTTATGTCGGCCCTAACAGTTTGTGGGCACCGTTTCTCACCATTATAGGTCAATGAATGTATTGTTTAGTGATGTGTTGTGGAGTGGCTTTGCTGGCATGCATCCCCCTTTATTTATGTTTTGCCCCACCAAGATTGACATGCTAAAATCACCACTGACCTCAGCTATAGCCTAGATGACCAGCCTAAACCTGTTCAGATCAGTTCCCATAACGTTATAACAGTAACAGTAGCAGGAGCCTAGTCCTGATACAGATGGAGGTCTATACCTCATCTATAGCCTACATATCCTAGATGACCAGCCTAAACCTGTTCAGATCAGTTCCCATAACGTTACAGGCCTACCAGTAGCAGGACAGAGCTTGTAGCCTAGGCATGGTATTTTACACACCATTTCAAACGGAGACCATCAGGTTTGTCAACATGATAAGTGATCATAGCTCAAACCTACTCTGACTATTGAATGCCTGACGTCGACCTAACCTTATAATAGTTTGTAGTTTAGCCTAGACCTACGAGAGTCTGCCCGTCTTTCCTACATATCAACACATTCATCAGACTTCTAATGTTACCGAGAAATATGTGCCACAGTTTCAACAGCCATTGTGTAACTGCGTAGGCTACACACTTACTTTCACGTTCATATGAGGAAATCACATAACTTCTTACAGTCGCTGGTGCAGCCGCCTGTTCTCTTGCAGATGAAGTAGCTTTTATAGGCGACTCATTCAACCAGCCTAAACAACAGTAAATAAAAGATGTCAAATGGTCAAAAGTCAATCCTGATATAGCCATGTACATCAAAGAGAGGTGTATTGCTACAGATGTAGGATCTTAATTTGAGCCAGTTTGCTACAGCAGGAAAATAATCCTGCAGCAACAGGACATTTGAATTATTATGGGAATGGCCGGCAGGGATGTAGCTCAGTTGGTAGAGCATGGCATTTGCAATGCCAGGGTTGTGGGTTCGATTCCAGTATAACAAATACAAATATATGCACTCGCAATGTATGTAAGTCGCTCTGGATAAGAGCGTCTGCTAAATGACTAAAATTTAAAAAATCACCATGTAGAATTATGTGTACAGATGTAGGATCTTAATTTGATCACCCCCCACTGCAGAATAACTTTCCCTCAACACAGTAAATGTAAAACTTGTAGTGTATTTGAGGTTTTAAAAGGCTTCTGAAGTTTGTAATTTCCACTTAGAAATGGCAGACTTGAGTTTCCCTTACTAAAAATTTTACATTTACATTTACATCATTTAGCAGACGCTCTTATCCAGAGCGACTTACAAATTGGTGCATTCACCCTATAGCCAGTGGGATAACCACTTTACAATTGTTTGGGGGGGGGGTAGAAGGATTACATTATCCTATCCCAGGTATTCCTTAAAGAGGTGGGGTTTCAAATGTCTCCGGAAGGTGGTGACTGAAAAATGTATCAACCGCTACTAAAATGTCCATTAATTATAATTCACATTTCCTGTTGCTGCAGGAACATTTTCCTGCTTTAGCAAACTGGCTCAAATTAAGATCCTACATATGTACATGCAAATGTACTTGGCAAATAAAGGTGATTCTGATTCTGCAAAGGTTGAGTCTCTAGATTCCCTTGCTGCTCTGGGGAAATAATGAAATGGAAGTCATGGGCGATTTAAACTGGGCCTGGTTATCTCCAAACTCTGAGACCATGTCATTTGTTATATTTCACCCAATTGATAAAGGAAGCTAGAAGGCTGAACCCAGAAGACAACTTTAAATCAACACTAACTGATATTATCCTAAAATCCTTTCACTCATATTGTTGTGTCTCTTTGTTCAACGGACGTCGGGTAGCCTGTGATATTAATATTGTAGCAAACAGCGGGGCAGGGCAGTGAACCCAGGTCGCTGGCCAAAACTAGGTTAACCCTATTGCTGCGATGGGAATTGTAACCTGTCTCACACTGCCCCCTATAAAAGCAAGTCTCGTGCTTCGACTACTCAGACCCCTCACACATCCGGGCCGTGCAATCTGATGGCCTCACAGACACCATACTACTTCTGACACCAATGTAGCAAACAGCGGGGCAGGGAAGTGAACCCAGGTTGCACTTGTAAAAAGGCAAACAACCTACGCATCGCGCCATTGGCGCCAATTGGGTTACTTGGTTGGAATTGCATCATAGTACATGGGAATAATGATGCATTTTATTTAGTAAAGTGGTTTCTTGCATCAAACACAACAACATTTTCAGTCACCTCCTCCTTGTGTGAAGGACAAGTAGATAAACAGGTTAATGTCAAGCTCTGCATGTTTTTTGGAATATCTCATGGAATGTAGGCTTACATTGAACACCACACATTGGCTGCTACTGTAGGCTGAATGATAGAACAGCTATTTCCATGTTAAATGTTATTGGAGGCCTTTTTTACATTATGATCAAATAGCCTACTTGGTCTCTGTTAAAACTGTAACTTAAAGTGGGTACAGCCTCAGTGTTCACAGTAAACTCACGCCGGAAGTTGCACAGATCGCTACACTATAGTAGAACTATGATACAATTACATTTATCATACGAAATGTGAAATGTAGAACTATGACAAATGAATATTGATATATTGAATTCACAGGAGGTTGGTGGCACCTTAATTGGGGAGGACGGGCTTGTGGTAATGGCTGGAGCGGAATAGGTGGAATGGTATCATTAATATGAGCCGTCCTCCCCTCAGCAACCTCCACTGATTGAATTTGACTTGCCCACGTCCAGTTAGAGCCATTTTGTATGATTAAACTGTCAAGTCATTATATATTTTCCGTTCTGAGAGCACCTTCCTGATGACTGGCACTCTGTACATTCCTATGGATGAGGCCTGAGCTGGAATGTGAAGCTAACTGAAGCTAGCTAGCTTTAGAAAACCAGTATATCTAGCTAGCATCATAGTCCACCCCTCAGGCTAAGTTCAGGTTACAGCATCAGGCAGACATCAACAGCCGAGTTGTAGGCTACTACCTGGGTCGTATTCATTAGTTTACTCCGCGGCCAACAGTTTTAAAATGTTGCATAAACAGTTTACTCCAAACGCTGTACAACGTGACCTAAACGGTTTCTGTTGCCAAACGTTTTTCTACGGTGGGCACTAATGAACACACACAACCTGTTTTGAGGAAGTGTAAATTGTTGTTAGTCTTTCCACAGTATTTATTTGTCTCTCTTTCACACAACATACCTTCCTGAGTGAAAATAGTTAACAGTAGATAAGAAAGAGAAAATGTTGTTGCTTGTTGTGTTTTAAGCCTGTTTTGAGAAGACAAGCCTATAGGCCTATGATACAGTAGGAGATCACCCCAGGGAACACAGGTGGGCACTGAACGAATTCACCCCCCCTCCGCATCGAATTTACATCAAATACATTTTAAGGAGAGTAGGCCAATTATAACACTCTGTCTACCAAAAATATAAACTATATTAATACACATAACAATATCATCAACTATATGAATACACATAACAATATCATCAACTATATTAACACACATAACAATATCATCAACTATATTAATACACATAACAATATCATCAACTATATTAATACACATAACAATATCATCAACTATATTAATACACATAACAATATCATCAACTATATTAATACACATAACAATATCATCAACTATATTAATACACATAACAATATCATCAACTATATTAATACACATAACAATCGTCGTCTTACCTTTTATATGTCTCTCAATAGAAGTAGAGTCTGGAATGATCATTCGGTGGTGGAAAGTTCCTTTAGTTTGTTCTGCTCATTTCCATATCAGGTTCTACCTGTTCTCTCTCCCACTCCCTGTCTCTTTATAGCTCTTACAATGTGCCTTGGCATACATTCTACAAGTGTCTGGAACTCCAAATGTAGTTCTGATTTAGTGTTCCAAATGAAAACAATTTGATTAAACTGGTTAATATGGTTAAAATACATTAAGACTGAGTAATGCTGTGATTGTTTTTATTATTTTGTATTGAAATGTTTGACTTTATTTTCCCTATGTCCTTTAAATATAGGAACAATTTGTGAAATGACAGCCTTCTGTAAATATGGACAAAAGTCTATGGATTAATTTGATGGAATGTGTCTTGCAACATAATATAAAATGACAGGTTGAGAAACACTGCATCTTCCTAGGTGCATATGTGAGAAGGAACGCAAACTGTCTCCCTATGTGTGCCATCCCTAAACATCAAGTGTTTGTGGTTCATTAAAATGTTTATTGTCAAGGTTGAAAAATGAAAAAATAAGAAAATAAAAGTGTCTGGAACTCTATTGGAGGGATGTGAATTCATTCTTCCACAAGAAATTCCATAATTTAGTGTTTTGTTGATGGTTGTCTTCAATTGGGTTGAGACCTGGTGACTGAGACGGCCATGGCATATTGTGAAACATCAGCAAGTTCAGCAGTCTTCATCACTGAAGCTCCTGCCAAACGTGCCCCAACAATCACCAATCGTTAAGCTCTTCCCGAGCAGGGTTGCAGTTTCTCTTCGTTGCAGCTCCTCTCTCCCCAGGGGTAGCAGCTCCTCTCTCCCCAGGGGTAACAGCTCCTCTCTCCCCAGGGGTAGCAGCTCCTCTCTCCCCAGGGGTATCAGCTCCTCTCTCCCCAGGGGTAGCAGCTCCTCTCTCCTCAGGGGTAACAGCTCCTCCCTCCCCAGGGGTAACAGCTCCTCTCTCTCCAGGGGTAGCAGTTCCTCTCTCCCGAGGGGTAACAGCTCCTCTCTCCCCAGGGGTAGCAGCTCCTCTCTCCAGGGGTAGCAGTTCCTCTCTCCCCAGGGGTATCAGCTCCTCTTTCCAGGGGTAGCAACTCCTCTCTCCCCAGGGGTATCAGCTCCTCTCTCCCCAGGGGTAGCAGCTCCTCTCTCCCCAGGGGTAACAGCTCCTGTCTCTCCAGGAGTAGCAGCTCCTCTCTCCCCAGGGGTAGCAGTTCCTCTCTCCCCAGGGGTAACAGCTCCTCTCTCTCCAGGGATAGCAGTTCCTCTCTCCCCAGGGGTAACAGCTCCTCTCTCCCCCGGGGTAGCAACTCCTCTCTCCCCAGGGGTAACATCTCCTCTCTCCCAGGGGTAGCAGCTCCTCTCTCCCCAGGGGTAGCAGTTCCTCTCTCCCCAGGGGTAACAGCTCCTCTCTCTCCAGGAGTAACACGCTCCTCTCTCTCCAGGGGTAGCAGTTCCTCTCTCCCCAGGGGTATCAGCTCCTCTCTCCAGGGGTAGCAACTCCTCTCTCCCCAGGGGTATCAGCTCCTCTCTCCCCAGGGGTAGCAGCTCCTCTCTCCCCAGGGGTAACAGCTCCTGTCTCTCCAGGAGTAGCAGCTCCTCTCTCCCCAGGGGTAGCAGTTCCTCTTTCCCCAGGGGTAACAGCTCCTCTCTCTCCAGGGGTAGCAGTTCCCTCTCTCCCCAGGGGTAACAGCTCCTCTTTCCCAGGGTATCAGCTCCTCTCTCCCCAGGGGTAGCAGCTCCTCTCTCCCCAGGGGTAGCAACTCCCTCTCTCCCCAGGGGTAGCAGCTCCTCTCTCCCCAGGGGTAGCAGTTCCTCTCTCCCCAGGGGTAACAGCTCCCTCTCTCCAGGAGTAACAGCTCCTCTCTCCCCTAGGATTTGAAGACATCGGTGGCTTAGCCCGTAGCCAGTAGGAGGGTCCGGGAAGGAATTTCAACAGCTAAATCCATGAATACATCACTAGTGTATTGCCAAAAACCACTCAAGAACTTTCAAATATAGACTCTGAGCTGTCCAATGAGCCAAACTGATTAAATAATCCCACAGTACCTAACACTCTCTCTCTCTCTCTGTCTTCCTCTCTCTCTCTCTCTCTCTCTCATTTTCTCTCATTTTCTCTCTCTCTCTCTCTCTCTCTCTCTCTCTCTCTCTCTCTCTCTCCTCTCTCTCTCTCTCTCTCTCTCTCTCTCTCTCTCTCTCTCACTTTGGCTCTCTCACTCTCTCTCTCTCTCTCTCACTCACTCTCTCTCTCTCTCTCTCACCCTCTCTCTCTCACTCTCTCTCTCTCTCTCTCTCTCTCTCTCTCTCTCTCTCTCTCTCTCTCCTCTCTCTCTCTCTCTCTCTCTCTCTCTCTCTCTCTCTCTCTCTCTCTCTCTCTCTCTCTCTCTCTCTCTCTCTCTCTCTCTCTCTCTCTCTCTCTCTCTCTCCACTCTCTCTCACTCTCTCTCTCTCTCTCTCTCTCTCTTCTCTCTCTCTCTCACCTCTCTCTCTCTCTCTCTCTCTCTCTCTCTCTCTCTCTCTCTCTCTCTCTCTCTCTCACCCTCTCTCTCCTCTCTCTCTCTCTCTCTCTCTCTCTCTCTCTCTCTCTCTCTCTCTCTCTCTCTCTCTCTCTCTCTCTCTCTCTCTCTCTCTCTCTCTCTCTCTCTTTCTTGATGTCTCTCTCCATCATATCATATTCTTCTGTTGCTGTCTCTGTGTCTTGTCTGGTGTCTCTCTCCATCATATCATATTCTTCTGTTGCTGTCTCTGTGTCTTGTCTGGTGTCTCTCTCCATCATATCCTATTCTTCTGTTGCTGTCTCTGTGTCTTGTCTGGTGTCTCTCTCCATCATATCCTATTCTTCTGTTGCTGTCTCTATGTCTTGTCTGATGTCTCTCTCCATCATATCCTATTCTTCTGTTGCTGTCTCTGTGTCTTGTCTGGTTTCTCTCTCCATCATATCATATTCTTCTGTTGCTGTCTCTGTGTCTTATCTGGTGTCTCTCTCCATCATATCCTATTCTTTTGTTGCTGTCTCTGTGTCTTGTATGGTGTCTCTCTCCATCATATCCTATTCTTTTGTTGCTGTCTCTGTGTCTTGTATGGTGTCTCTCTCCATCATATCCTATTCTTCTGTTGCTGTCTCTGTGTCTTGTCTGGTGTCTCTCTCCATCATATCCTATTCTTCTATTGATGTCTCTCATCTTGTCTGGTGTCTCTCTCCATCATATCCTATTTTTCTGTTGCTGTTTCTGTGTCTTGTATGGTGTCTCTCTCCATCATATCCTATTCTTCTGTTGCTGTCTCTGTGTCTTGTATGGTGTCTCTCTCCATCATATCCTATTCTTCTGTTGCTGTCTCTGTGTCTTGTATGGTGTCTCTCTCCATCATATCCTATTCTTCTGTTGCTGTCTCTGTGTCTTGTCTGATGTCTCTCTCCATCATATCCTATTCTTCTGTTGCTGTCTCTGTGTCTTGTCTGGTGTCTCTCTCCATCATATCCTATTCTTCTGTTGCTGTCTCTGTGTCTTGTCTGGTGTCTCTCTCCATCATATCCTATTCTTCTGTTGCTGTCTCTGTGTCTTATCTGGTGTCTCTCTCCATCATATCCTATTCTTCTGTTGCTGTCTCTGTCTAGGTACTCTCTCTCTCTCTCTGTCTAGAGAGAGAGAGAGAGAGAGAGAGAGAGAGAGAGAGAGAGAGAGAGAGAGAGAGAGAGAGAGAGAGAGAGAGAGAGAGAGAGAGAGAGAGAGAGAGAGAGAGAGAGAGAGAGAGAGAGAGAGAGAGCGAGAGAGAGAGAGAGAGAGAGAGAGTGTTTAGGTACTGTGGGATTATTTAATCAGTTTGGCTCATTGGACAGGTCAGAGTCTATATTTGAAGTTCTTGAGTGGTTTTTGGCAATACACTGGTGATGTATTCATGGATTTAGCTGTTGAAATTCCTTCCCGGACCCTCCTACTGGCTGTGGGCTAAGCCACCAATGTCTTTAAATCCTAGGGTAGAGAGGAGATGCTACCCCTGGGGAGAGAGGAGTTGCTACCCCTGGGGAGAGAGGAGCTGCTACCCCTGGGGAGAGAGGAGCTGTTACCCCTGGGGAGAGAGGGGCTGCAACGAATAGAGACTGCAACCCTGCTCGGGAAGAGCTTATCGATTGGTGATTGTTGGGGCACGTTTGGCAGGAGCTTCAGTGATGAAGATTGCTGAACTTGCTGATGTTTCACAATATGCCATGGCCGTCTCAGTCACCAGGTCTCAACCCAATTGAAGACAACCATCAACAAAACACTAAATAATGGAATTTCTTGTGGAAGAATGATGTCACATTCAATAAACTTTTTTTTTTTTTTTTTTTTTTACCTTGACAATAAACATTTTAATGAACCACAAACACTTGATGTTTAGGGATGGCACACACATAGGGAGACAGTTTGCATTCCTTCTCACATATGCACCTAGGAAGATGCAGTGTTTCTCAACCTGTAATTGGTTTACTGTCTCAATGTTAGGTCCATTAATATAAGGTTTGGTTTACTGTCTCAATGTTAGGTCCATTAATACAAGGGTTGGTTTACTGTCTCAATGTTAGGTCCATTAATACAAGGGTTGGTTTACTGTCTCAATGTTAGGTCCATTAATACAAGGGTTGGTTTACTGTCTCAATGTTAGGTCCATTAATATAAGGTTTGGTTTACTGTCTCTATGTTAGGTCCCTTACTACGACGGTTGGTTTACTGTCTCAATGTTAGGTCCATTAATACAAGGGTTGGTTTACTGTCTCAATGTTAGGTCCCTTAATACAAGGTTTGGTTTACTGTCTCAATGTTAGGTCCATTAATACAAGGGTTGGTTTACTGTCTCAATGTTAGGTCCCTTAATACAAGGTTTGGTTTACTGTCTCAATGTTAGGTCCATTAATACAAGGGTTGGTTTACTGTCTCAATGTTAGGTCCCTTAACACAAGGGTTGGTTTACTGTCTCAATGTTAGGTCCATTAATACAAGGGTTGGTTTACTGTCTCAATGTTAGGTCCCTTAATAAAAGGGTTGGTTTACTGTCTCAATGTTAGGTCCCTTAATACAAGGTTTGGTTTACTGTCTCAATGTTAGGTCCCTTAATACAAGGGTTGGTTTACTGTCTCAATGTTAGGTCCCTTAATACAAGGTTTGGTTTACTGTCTCAATGTTAGGTCCCTTACTACGACGGTTGGTTTACTGTCTCAATGTTAGGTCCCTTAATACAAGGGTTGGTTTACTGTCTCAATGTTAGGTCCATTAATACAAGGTTTGGTTTACTGTCTCAATGTTAGGTCCATTAATACAAGGGTTGGTTTACTGTCTCAATGTTAGGTCCCTTAATACAAGGTTTGGTTTACTGTCTCAATGTTAGGTCCCTTAATACAACGGTTGGTTTACTGTCTCAATGTTAGGTCCATTAATACAAGGTTTGGTTTACTGTCTCAATGTTAGGTCCATTAATACAAGGGTTGGTTTACTGTCTCAATGTTAGGTCCATTAATACAAGGGTTGGTTTACTGTCTCAATGTTAGGTCTCTTAATACAAGGTTTGGTTTACTGTCTCAATGTTAGGGCCCTTACTACGACGGTTGGTTTACTGTCTCAATGTTAGGTCCATTAATACAAGGTTTGGTTTACTGTCTCAATGTTAGGTCCATTAATACAAGGTTTGGTTTGCTGTCTCAATGTTAGGTCCATTAATAAAAGGTTTGGTTTACTGTCTCAATGTTAGGTCCATTAATACAAGGTTTGGTTTACTGTCTCAATGTTAGGTCCATTAATACAAGGGTTGGTTTACTGTCTCAATGTTAGGTCCCTTACTACAACGGTTGGTTTACTGTCTCAATGTTAGGTCCATTAATACAAGGGTTGGTTTACTGTCTCAATGTTAGGTCCCTTACTACAACGGTTGGTTTACTGTCTCAATGTTAGGTCTCTTAATACAAGGTTTGGTTTACTGTCTCAATGTTAGGTCCATTAATACAAGGTTTGGTTTACTGTCTCAATGTTACGTCCCTTAATACAAGGGTTGGTTTACTGTCTCAATGTTAGGTCCCTTACTACAAGGGTTGGTTTACTGTCTCAATGTTAGGTCCATTAATACAAGGTTTGGTTTACTGTCTCAATGTTAGGTCCATTAATACAAGGTTTGGTTTACTGTCTCAATGTTACGTCCATTAATACAAGGTTTGGTTTACTGTCTCAATGTTAGGTCCTTTACTACGACGGTTGGTTTACTGTCTCAATGTTAGGTCCATTAATACAAGGTTTGGTTTACTGTCTCAATGTTAGGCCCTTACTACGATGGTTGGTTTACTGTCTCAATGTTAGGTCCCTTAATACAAGGGTTGGTTTACTGTCTCAATGTTAGGTCCATTAATACAAGGTTTGGTTTACTGTCTCAATGTTAGGTCCATTAATACAAGGTTTGTTTTACTGTCTCAATGTTAGGTCCATTAATACAAGGTTTGGTTTACTGTCTCTAAAAAATAAGTGTATTTTGAACAGAAAATGATTTAATCCTTATGATAAGGTCCAAAAATACACAAAGCTCTTTGCCAAGGTATTTGGCCTTGGTAAAACAAGGTGAGAGAGAGACCAACCATTTATCGCTTTCCCTACCGGAACTCTTAAAGGAGGAAGAGCATAGAGAGAGGCCTGCCCTGGTAATGCCTGGACCGAAGACCTTACAGGTTGAAGATCAAATACATGTTGAAGATCATGTTCTGCATGACATGTTGACACATGTTCCAGCACGTAACCGGAGAAATGTTAGATACATTATGAACAAAATAAAAGACTCACCAGTCGTGGGGTCTATGTCTTCCATAGAAGCTCCAGCAGTATCCTCCAGTCCTTTGTTTCCACCAGTAGTGGGGTCTATGTCTTCCATAGAAGCTCCAGCAGTATCCTCCAGTCCTTTGTTTCCACCAGTCGTGGGGTCTATGTCTTCCATAGAAGCTCCAGCAGTATCCTCCAGTCCTTTGTTTCCACCAGTCGTGGGGTCTATGTCTTCCATAGAAGCTCCAGCAGTATCCTTGCTAAACAGCCCAGTGCTGAACTGTGTCTTCAAAGTGTCTTCGGAGTAGTTTAGTAAACATTCCAGGATAGCCCTGTAAGGATAGGTGGCTCTGCTTTGACTGATAAGGCGTTCACCCAAAGTCACATCCACTTGGGAGAAGATGGTAGCCAAGGGGTAATTAATGAGGCTCACCTTGGCATCATTTGCAATATTGGTCCCATCTCTTTAGGCCACTCTGAGATGCAAAGGTAATAAGGTGTTGTTGAGGTCCATGTAGTTGTCACCATGGCCTGGGGTGAACAACTCTATAGGTCCATTGTCTGTGATGTTGAGGTCCAGGTAGTTGTCACCATGGCCTGGGGTGAACAACTCTATAGGTCCATTGTCTGTGTTGTTGAGGTCCAGGTAGTTGTCACCATGGCCTGGGATGGACAACTCTATAGGTCCATTGTCTGTGTTGTTGAGGTCCAGGTAGTTGTCACCATGGCCTGGGGTGAACAACTCTATAGGTCCATTGTCTGTGTTGTTGAGGTCCAGGTAGTTGTCACCATGGCCTGGGATGGACAACTCTATAGGTCCATTGTCTGTGTTGTTGAGGTCCAGGTAGTTGTCACCATGGCCTGGGGTGAACAACTCTATAGGTCCATTGTCTGTGTTGTTGAGGTCCAGGTAGTTGTCACCATGGACTGGGGTGAACAACTCTATAGGTCCATTGTCTGTAATGGCAGAGAGTGGGGCTATCTCCACATAACAGGACCTATCTATTGGAAACTGGGTTAAGGGGTCCGTGAAAAGATGGAGCTCTGTCTTTATAGCTTCAGAGGACATGCGGTGTAAAAGAGACATGTTGATTGTTCTTTTAGAAAACGCTTCTGAGTATATATTTTAGCAGTTTTTGGTCGAGACCTCCACACTTTACGTCGTCTTTGACTTACTGACTTTCTTCCAGCGGTTAACCTCCGCTTTTTAAGGGTGGCCATACGTCTTCTACGCAGAGGTTTATTTTTAAGGGAGCACATACGTCTTATACCCAGAGGTCTCTTTTTAAGGGAGGACATACGTCTTATACCCAGAGGTCTCTTTTTAAGGGCGGACATACGTCTTATTCCCAGAGGTCTCTTTTTAAGGGAGGACATACGTCTTCTACCCAGAGGTCTCTTTTTAAGGGAGGGCATACGTCTTCTACCCAGAGGTCTCTTTTTAAGGGAGGACATACGTCTTATACCCAGAGGTCTCTTTTTAAGGGAGGACATACGTCTTCTACCCAGAGGTCTCTTTTTAAGGGAGGACATACGTCTTCTACCCAGAGGTCTATTTTTAAGGGCGGGCATACGTCTTCTACCCAGAGGTCTCTTTTTAAGGGAGGACATACGTCTTCTACCCAGAGGTCTCTTTTTAAGGGAGGGCATACGTCTTCTACCCAGAGGTCTCTTTTTAAGGGAGGACATACGTCTTCTACCCAGAGGTCTCTTTTTAAGGGAGGACATACGTCTTCTACCCAGAGGTCTCTTTTTAAGGGAGGACATACGTCTTCTACCCAGAGGTCTCTTTTTAAGGGAGGACATACGTCTTCTACCCAGAGGTCTCTTTTTAAGGGAGGACATACGTCTTCTACCCAGAGGTCTCTTTTTAAGGGAGGACATACGTCTTCTACCCAGAGGTCTCTTTTTAAGGGAGGACATACGTCTTCTACCCAGAGGTGTCTTTTTAAGGGAGGACATACGTCTTCTACCCAGAGGTCTCTTTTTTGGTCTTTGAGACAACAGCATGAGGCCTGAGCCTTCTTGACGGTCAGGATCTGATGACCCACGTCTAGTCATAGCATTAGCCACCACTTCACTTACTATGTTTTTGGCTGCTGATTTTAAATGAGGTTTGGCTATGCTAATGCCTCTCTTCATAAAGGGTATAACCATCCTAAAGAGGTTATGATATATACCCCCTATCCCCGAACCATACATGGTCTGGGTTCCTTAATAACCAGGAAATCCATTACCCACTTGATCAACATAGGATGATACATAGTGGTTAGGATCGAGATGGTATTTGTCTACCATAACCATTTTATTTTTGTATTGAAATATATATATTTTATTATTATTATTATTATTATTATTGTTTTTGTTTTTTATTAGATATGTAGAGAAGCTTTGACAGGTCTAAATTTGAGTTTTACAATCACTTTTCCAGAAGTAAACTCTATATTTTGGTTCTGATCCGTTTTGATCTCAAGCTGAATGTTTTCAATATATTTCTTGCTTACAGTTACGTAGTGTGGCTTGTCATAGTTAACACTGACTACATCCCCATCCTTGCCATCTATATGAACTGTTCTCAGGAGGGGTACATAACTGTCTCCTACCCTTTGATAGGATATGATGTCGGTATGCACAAACATGGTGTAAAGCCCTGCATGTATATCCACAGGGTATGGGAATAATCTATCTGTCACAGCCACCCCTTTATTGGGCGTCGTCCCCAACATGGTGTAAAGCCCTGCATGTATATCCACAGGGTATGGGAATAATCTATCTGTCACAGCCACCCCTTTATTGGGCGTCGTCCCCAACATGGTGTAAAGCCCTGCATGTATATCCACAGGGTATGGGAATAATCTATCTGTCACAGCCACCCCTTTATTGGGCGTCGTCCCCAACATGGTGTAAAGCCCTGCATGTATATCCACAGGGTATGGGAATAATCTATCTGTCACAGCCACCCCTTTATTGGGCGTCGTCCCCAACATGGTGTAAAGCCCTGCATGTATATCCACAGGGTATGGGAATAATCTATCTGTCACAGCCACCCCTTTATTGGGCGTCGTCCCCAACATGGTGTAAAGCCCTGCATGTATATCCACAGGGTATGGGAATAATCTATCTGTCACAGCCACCCCTTTATTGGGCGTCGTCCCCAACATGGTGTAAAGCCCTGCATGTATATCCACAGGGTATGGGAATAATCTATCTGTCACAGCCACCCCTTTATTGGGCGTCGTCCCCAACATGGAGGATAAATGACCACTGGTCTGTATAGCTAGCTCATCACCCCCTGTGATTTATACACGTTGTTGAATAGGGTTGTAGGTCAACACTATTTTCATATGATTCAGGGCTAGGCGGCCGTTCATCTCAAAGACCATCCTCTCTACAGTTCTACAAAATCCTTTTTTTAAGCTTAACAGGTTTAGGGGGTTCAGATATCCTTTAAAAATAAAAATCAGTCTTTTTCCTTGACATTATACCAACTATGGGGGTATGTAATCTCGCTGAGACCTACTTCCCAGGCCTCTGATAACTCGATAGGTTTTGGAAAATTGGTTGTAAAATCCAAACTTGTGTTATTCCTATATATATCTGCAGACGAATTACTGGGGAGAGTCGGGTAAAATCCACTGTGCTCCATGATGCACTCCAGTGTACACTGGAATGGAAGTGTGTTTATCATGCGTGAGGGTTTAAGTTTACACCCCCTGCCTCCACGACCTCTTCCTCTAATACCCAAATGTTGAACTTTTTGGGGCCAGTTTTTCCAACGGACCAACACCCATTTTTTCCCCTTTTCTCTCTTTTGATCCAGAATCTTCTCCACATGAACGACTTTGTCTTTACCCATCTTTACCTTCTGGAGTTCCTTCTCGTAAAAGGACCCCTCTATATGCTCCCCATCATCATCATCTTTTAACTTGTAGACAGGAGGTATACGGGGTGAACATTCTGTAACTGTGAACAGCTCATCGCTGTAACCATGCTCATATGTTTTGTCTGAAAACGCCCCTCAACTTGGAGATAAGTACCAAGTAACCAACTATGAATTTAAAATCAATGTCTTTCTTACGGTGAAGGGGATCAACCCATACAGATTTTTAAAGACATGAAAAGAGTTATCCAAAGACACCTCATAGGACTTCATACGGACACTCTTGTGGTAGCTGTAGTTATACCACTTTACTAAATCTTGAACTATAGCCACATATCTACGGGTGTTGTGAGCCGTAAAGCATTTCCACATCCTCTCCTTCAAAGTCCTATTAAAGCGGGTGTCCTCTGCACCACTCTTATTTTTTAAGACCCTTACAAAAGCTATTTTAGAGTAAAACGCCTATAACCGTTAGCATGTATCGATCTCCATCATTTTTATCGGCAAGTGCCTGCATGTCACATAGATCAGCCTGAAACTGTGACAAGGGATGAATAGAAAAAAACGATATTTCGATGAAAATTGTTTTTCGCACAGGTTTATGCAAAGTGTAAGCATCCTGCTCTGCTAGCCAATCGGTCACTTGGTCATCGTTTAACCTGCGGCCTGTTTCTTCAGCTGTAGATCTCTGGAACCTCTCCTTCCCACCCAAAGACCCTGGGTTAGAGGGGGTATAATACATGACCCTGGGTTAGAGGGGGTATAATACATGACCCTGGGTTAGAGGGGGTATAATACATGACCCTGGGTTAGAGGGGGTATAATACATGACCCTGGGTTAGAGGGGGTATAATACATGACCCTGGGTTAGAGGGGGTATAATACATGACCCTGGGTTAGAGGGGGTATAATACATGACCCTGGGTTAGAGGGGGTATAATACATGACCCTGGGTTAGAGGGGGTATAATACATGACCCTGGGTTAGAGGGGGTATAATACATGACCCTGGATTAGAGGGGGTATAATACATGACCCTGGGTTAGAGGGGGTATAATACATGACCCTGGGTTAGAGGGGGTATAATACATGACCCTGGGTTAGAGGGGGTATAATACATGACCCTGGGTTAGAGGGGGTATAATACATGACCCTGGGTTAGAGGGGGTATAATACATGACCCTGGGTTAGAGGGGGTATAATACATGACCCTGGGTTAGAGGGGGTATAATACATGGCCCTGGGTTAGAGGGGGTATAATACATGACCCTGGGTTAGAGGGGGTATAATACATGACCCTGGGTTAGAGGGGGTATAATACATGACCCTGGGTTAGAGGGGGTATAATACATGACCCTGGGTTAGAGGGGGTATAATACATGACCCTGGGTTAGAGGGGGTATAATACATGACCCTGGGTTAGAGGGGGTATAATACATGACCCTGGGTTAGAGGGGGTATAATACATGACCCTGGGTTAGAGGGGGTATAATACATGACCCTGGGTTAGAGGGGGTATAATACATGACCCTGGGTTAGAGGGGGTATAATACATGACCCTGGGTTAGATGGGGTATAATACATGACCCTGGGTTAGAGGGGGTATAATACATGTTTTTAATCAGCTGCTCAGCCATCCTTCTGGCCTCTTTGATGACCATAACAATAATTCACCCATTTCAAATAACGAGAACATTTCATTTGCATTTTTGCATTTTATTTTTGCGTACATTTTTATGTATTACGTATCCATTCAGTTTAGGTTGTAAAGACATATCTAGGATGATCAATGGAAACAGGATGCACACGAGCTCAATTTCCAGTCTCAAAGCAAAGGGTCTGAATACATCTGTAAATAAGGCATTTCAGTTTTTATTTTTAATACATTTGCAAACATTTCTAAAAACCTGTTTTCGCTTCATCATATTATTATTATAATTTTTTTTAGAAAAAGGCTGTAACGTAACAAAATGTGGAAAAAGGGAAGGGGTCTGAATACTTTCCGAATGCACTGTATATGGGAAATGCCATTTGGAAGATATATTCTTGTTTTACTGAACTATCACAATAATAAATAGAATGTTAGACCACACATTCTGGACATACTTGGACATTGTCCCAGATCATTGAGAACGTTCCGTACATCACAGTTTCCTCCTGTGAATAGGCCAGTCTCCTCTTAAATATCTTAGTCTGGAATTATCATTGAGATTACTGACATACACGTAATAACCACTCATTGTACTCATAAATAAGGTAGCCTGTGTAATCACCTTGAAATAACAGAATTATGAAATAGACTGAATCAAATTGTGTTTACATATGTTTAAGACTCACACTTACCTCAGCCTGTTTCTTCCACTTCATGATCTGGGTATCATTGCCGACCCTCAACCTGTTAACATGTCCTCTAGTGGCATCAGAACATAGGCAGATGGCCATGGAGTTCAGAGTGAAGAACATCTTCTCACAGCATCCTCCCCTCCACAGCTCCATCTCCAGGCATGTTGGTACAAACTTCATTTTATTTTGCCTGCTGGTGAACAAGGCCATTGACAGCACCATCCATGTCCCTCTGTCAAGAACGTCCTGCTTCTTACGTTGAAAGTTGTCTCTGAAAAGAGGAGACATTAGAAGGTTTCTTCTCTTAGTTTTGTCTTTTGTCTCGGACAAGGCTTCCATGTCAGAGGCGTACTTACTTTACTAATTTACTTGTAGAAACGGTACAACTATATACAACATGTCAATTGTGAAATGATTGATATTGGACATCTAGTGTGAACATGATATTGGGTTAATCTTCACATTGTGGTGATTTCGCTACCTTTGATGAGGTCTACTTTGAGGTTTCTGGCCTGGGGAAGGGTTGCCCTCTAGCAGGTGGTCATCAAAGGTGCCTTCTCCTCTGCCCCACGCCAGAGTCTCACTCCAGGAAAAGGTCTGAAAGACCTCTGTCTCCACCGGTTGGGACAAGGGACCATCTTTTTCCTGCACTAACTCCTTTCTCTGAAAGTACATAGAAATCACACAAACCTATTATCCTATATTGTAGAGATATGGTATGGCATATCAACTGAATTATAATCTCAAGTCTAAAAAACAATCACTCTTATCACATACTTCTACTACCTTCCCTCTTGATGATGTCCTCTTTGTACTTCTTCACGTGTGACCTCATAAACAAAGCATGGAGGTATTGATGGCAATCCAGGTAATATCTGGCCCTGGCAAGGGGACCAGACCCATAGACTGGAGGTGTCCTCTTCACCTCGGGGACAGGGGACTTTGTTGGTCTTAAAGTCAATAAAGTTATGCGCCACATTCTGTGTTTACTGATGCCTGTAATGATCTGCGAAATGTTGATTGGTTGACACCTGTAGTGGGGTGTCAACCAATCAACATTTCGCAGATCATTACATTAGATATATTGTTGTTTTTACTGAACTATCCCAATCATAAATATAATGTTACTGTCACGGATCCCCCCGGTACTGGCAGGTCTAATGGTTTTCAAAAAACATGGAGACAGGACGCTAAATTGGAAATAAATGATGCGGAGGACACTTTTTTCGTAAGCATGTTTTTGAATGGCTTGGACCAAGGGTCTGCATATACACTTAAACTAGCAACACCTGAAATATACACAGCAAGACCTTTACAGCTATTAAAACAGATTAGGGAATTAGAGGCGGTAGGATTATTCAATGAGCATAAACCTACAATTCAGGCAATGCAATTTCCCCAATACAAACCGCAGGATAAACAGGTACAATATCAGCGATTCATGCCCTATAATACCAATCAAGGTAGAGGCAGGTCTAATGGTAATTCCAGAGGAGGAAGAAGGACGTTTAATAGAGATGAAGATACTTGTAATTATTGTAAACAATGGGGACTTTGGTGGAAAGATTGTACCGTCCGATTGATGGATGAGAATAGACGGGAATATGGTGATAGAGAGAGGGGGAATTGGAATCCGGATAAACCGCAACCAAATTCCCAAAATAACCCTAGAGTTGAAAATCCGGGGAATTAATTGTGGGGACAATGACATAGAACTCCGATAGACAGGAAAGAAGTTAAATACATGATAAATGCACCACAATTGCATATTTCGGACAACCCATTACAAATACCACAGTTAAGTTTATGTGTATCTGGTAAAATAATTCAATTTCTAATTGATACAGGGACAACTATGTCATGTTTACGGAAACCAGATTTAAAGTGTCCTTTAAGTACTCAGAAGGTCCAGTCTATCGGAATTAGTGGCATTATGCAAATTGATCTTATATCTTTACCATTGCAAATTGATCTTATATCTTTACCATTGCAAATTGATTTGGATGATGGTAATTTCCAACATTCATTTATAGTCAGCGCTACAACTCCGATGGCGTTAATGGGAAGAGACCTTCTTAGTAAACTTAATGCCACCATGTTTTGCTCACAAGAGGGCATGGAGGTACACATTCCGCCAAGTTCTGCATATCAATTATTCTCTAATAGCACTCAATGTACATACTTGGCGAAAACCACATTGATTAAGGCAGAGTTTGTGTCAAAATTATTGACTATGGAAGGGATAAAATATTAGCTTCTAGCCATGCAGCAGCAGCTGCAATGATAATTTCAATGAAGATTGTAAATATGCCTTTTTCGGATCAAGTAATTGAAGTGGATGCAATGCAGGAAATTCCACAACGTTTTTTCATATCACCACACGGCCTGTTATTATTATTGAAAGATACTTCTAATGATATTGTTACATTTGTATGTGCAGTAAGAAATTATTTTAGCGATGTTAGTGCGTTGGTTAATTTGTTTAATGAATATATAACTTTGTCTCCGACAGGGGAGGAGAGAAACAAGGGTTATATTATTTGGTCTTATGGTTTGGAGCCAAAGCATTTTTTTGTTAAAGATTTACAGATAGACGTTAAACCATTGATTAGTATAGATGAGGAAAATGTCATAACTCTATGACCTCCATGTATGTTAAGTGGGGTACCATCTTCGTTATGGGCTTTACATGCTAATCATGTGGGTTAATTGATGTTCTGCCTTATGAGGCAAAGATTGATCCAAATAAAGATCCAGTCTTTATTAAACAATATCCTTTATCTAAGGAAAAAGAAGAGGGTATTAGTCCTATAATGGACAGTTTGTTACAACAAGAGGTTTTTTACAAAGGCATGTCCCCGAATAATACACCTATAAACACGATTTTGAAACCAGGCAGTAAGAAATATCGATTTACACAGGATTTCAGGAAAATTAACGAGGCAATAATACCGGTATCTCCGATTGTGCCTGATGTTAATTCAATATTAACGGCTTTACCTGCTAATTCTAAGTGGTATACTGTTGTTGATTTATGCTCGGCATACTTCTCCATTCCTGTACACGAAAAAACACAGCCTTTTTTCCTTTTACATTTAAAGGGGAACAATATATTTGCCGTCGTCTACCAATGGGATTTATTGATTCAGCAGCAGTATATAGTTCAGAGGTTAATAGGCACTTGGCTCAATTGTCTCTCCCATGCAATTCGACGCTTTTACAGTACGTTGATGACATATTAATTGCTTCTTCATGCGAGGAAGAGTGTGCAAAGGATTCAATTGCACTACTAACGCATCTGGCTAATGGGGGTCACAGGGCGTCACTCGCCAAGCTACAGTTTTGTAAGGAGGCTGTCAATTATCTGGGATATATACTACGCAATGGATGTAGATTTTTGTCACCAGAGAGGGTGCAAGCGATCAAAGACATTGAAAGGCCAATGAATAAGACTGGAATGTTGTATTTTTTGGGACTTGTGAATTATTGCAGACCTTGGTTGGCTGAATACGCAGTGTATGATTCGATACTGCACTGTGCAACAAAGAAGGAACCTCCTGAGGATATTATGTGGACTGATGAAATGAAACACTCGTTTCGTCACATCAAGTATCTTTTATGCAATTCTCCAGCACTGGGGTTACCGGATTACAATCTGACCTTCCATCTATATGTGTCAGAGGATGACAGTGTTGTGTCAGCTGTTTTATCTCAAATGCATGGAGAGGGTATGCAACCTGTTGCTTATTATAGTAAGATGCTGCCAATGATTGTGCAAGGTATGGCCCCCTGTTTGAGAGCCGTGGCTGCTGCTGCATTAATGGTAGAAAAATCCAAAATTATTGTGTTAGCACATCCATTGATATTGCACACTTCCCACACAGTGAATATAATTTTGCTAAATATAACAACGCAACACATGACTAGCCAAAGGCGTAGCAATTACGAACATATTTTGACGGGAACTCAAAATGTGACTATTTCTACTGCAACACATACGAACCCAGCTTTGAATCTAAAGGCATTGTTACATGGAGTTGAAAGTAGTATAGATGATGAAGATCTCATACATGATTGTATGGAACTCATTAATGCCACATCTAGCGTGAGGGCTGATTTGAAACAGACTGCATTAGATAATAATGATATGGTTTTGTATTGTGATGGTTCAGCAATGAGACCAGATGATAAAATGGTATTGTCAGGATTTTCTGTTGTGGATAATGAAGGACAGTGTATTGAAGCATATAAAATACCAGTGTCCTCAGCTCAGGCTGCTGAATTAATTGCGTTAACAAGAGCATGTGTTTATGCTGCGGATAAAACTGTGACAATATACACTGATTCGAAATATGCTTTTTCAGTGGCACATGATTTTAGCAGAATATATGGGAAAATAGAGGTTTTGTGACTAATGCAGGGAAACATATTCAGCCGATTTAGTTAAAAGTTTAATTAAGGCTATGATGTTACCTGATAACATTGCTATTGTCAAATGTAAAGGTCATTCAAAGGAAGATTCGGAGATAGCAAGAGGGAATCATTTAGCAGATAAATGTGCTCATGATGCAGCTATGTTTGGATCTTTTCCACCATGGATGGAAAAGGAACTAATTGCAGTACAACTAATTAGTCAGGAGAATCCTCTGTTCACATGTGATAATTTAAGGTCTTTTCAGAACCAAGCAACTGATTATGAAGTGAGATTGGGGCATAAAGGGTTGTACGAAGGATGAAAACGGTTTATGGAAATGTATCGATGATAGAATTGCGTTACCGAAGTTAGCTTATGATTCTGTTATTTCCTATGTTCATGGAGTAACACATGTAGGGTACGAGGGCGTGACAGCTTATATAAATAAGGTGTTTTTTACGATAGGTTTGGAGAAACAAGTTAGACAATTCATAAAAATATGTTTAATTTGTGCTAGATGTAATCCATGCATCAATCCACCTAAAAGGGAACATTTACCAAAACCTGAGGGTCCATTCCAACAATTACACATTTATTTTACGCATATGCCAAAGTATAAGGGGTATTCATATCTTTTGGTAATTGTCGATAGGTTTTCTAAATGGACAGAGGCTTTTGCGACAAGAAAAGAGAATGCTCAAACAGTAGTGAAGTGTCTGATGGAACATGTTATTCCTAGGTTTGGTTTACCTATGGGTATTGATTCCGATAATGGCACGCCTTTTAAGTCCAGAATAACTAGACAGTTATCGGCAGCGTTAGGGATGAAGTGGACGTTTCATATTCCTTATTCTCCGCAAAGTTCGGCACAGGTGGAACGCACTAATAAAACGATTAAGGATAAACTGATGAAAGTACATCTAGAGAGGAGGATTAATTGGTTGGAGGCAGTACCTTTAGTACTCTTATCAATAAGAGCAATGCCTAAAGCGTGTACCGGATTGTCTCCTCATGAAGTGTTGATGGCTTGACCTTTTCCTCTAGGTGCGCTGATGAAGGAGAATCCAGTGGTGGATATGACACAGGTACAGGAATTGCAACAAAATTATGTTCAACATTTGTTTTCTTTTGTTTCCAAATACTCTCAACAGGTAATCGATTCCCTTCCCTCACCAGGGGAGAAACCGATACACAATTTTCAACCAGGAGATTATGTTCTGGTACGAAGTTTAAAACCTGTGGTTATACAAGGAGAGCCACGTTATGGATGTCCAACCCAGGTTCTTCTGGAAACACGTACATCGGTTAAGGTTAAAGGTCAACCGCAGTGGATACATGCGTCCAGGCTTAAAGGAGCACCAAGGACACAGACACCAACTTCGGAGGAGTTGGGGAAGGACTGAATTTAAGGGGAAATTTGTATAGACTTCCATTATTATTATAGTGTTGTGTTATTCTTATATTCATTATTATTTCTGTGTTTGTTTTTGTGTATTTGTTTTTCTTTTATCAAACCTAGGTGGTGGTGGAGAGAAAAGTGGGAGTTTCTGGAGGGATCATGGAGAAGACCATGATGAGATGCAAACTCCTTGGAAGGATGAGTGGAGACATTGCATCAGGGACATTTATCATAGACCTTATAACTCTGACAGAAGTTATACTGTATTGGCACGGGTTTTGTTAAGCAAACTGTGCAAATACAGTGCCTTGCAAAAGTATTCATCCCCCTTGGCATTTTTCCTATTTTGTTGCATTACAACCTGTAATTTAAATGGATTTTTATTTGGATTTCATGTAATGGACATACACAAAATAGTCAAAATTGGGGAAGTGAAATGAAAAAACTGCTAACTAGCTGCACTTCGTTTAGTTTGACCTGTTTTCTATTGATTTCGACTGGTTGAGAAAAGCTGCCTGCCAGTCTGTCTCATCCCGACTCCTGACACGTTCATTACTATGCAACAGCTGGAGATCAAATTTGAATATTGAAACAATGTTGCAAATGTCGGTCAGACAGACAGCAAGGTTTATACAAACCTCTGCTGTTGAAAAGTTAAATGTTACTCTAAAAGAAATGTGAGATCATGTCTAGATACTTTTAATTTGATCACTGCAGAATAACTTCCATGCAATGCAGGACATGTATTTGAGGTTTAAAACAGCTTCTAAAGTTTCAGACTAGATTTTTTCATATGAAGAATATATCAACCTTACAAAAATTTACAGAAATTATGATCCACATTACCTGTTGCTGCAGGAATATTTTCCTGCTGTAGCAAACTGGCTCAAATTAAGATCCTACATACAGTTGAAGTTGGAAGTTTACATACACCTTAGCCAAATACATTTAAACTTAGTTTTTCACAAATGCCTGTCTTAGGTCAGCTAGGATCACCACTTTATTTTAAGAATGTGAAATGTCAGAATAATAGTGGAGAGAATGATTTATTTCAGCTTTATTTCTTTCATCACACAGTGGGTCAGAAGTTTACATACACTCAATTAGTATTTGGTAGCATTGAGATGTTGCTTCAATATATCCACATAATATTCCTTCCTTATGATGCCATCTATTTTGTGAAGTGCACCAGTCCCTCCTGCAGCAAAGCACCCCCACAGCATGATGCTGCCACCCCGTGCTTCACGGTTGGGATGGTGTTCTTCGGCTTGCAAGCCACCCCCCTTTTTCCTCCAATATAACAATGGTCATTATAGCCAAACAGTTTTATTTTTGTTTCATCAGACCAGAGGACATTTCTCCAAAAAATACGATCTTTGTCCCCAAACCGTAGTCTGGCTTTTTTATGGCGGTTTTGGAGCAATGACATCTTCCTTGCTGAGCGGCCTTTCAGGTTATGTCGATATAGGACTAGTTTTTATTGTGGATATAGATACGTTTGTACCTGTTTCCTCCAGCATCTTCACAAGGTCCTTTGCTGTTGTTCTGGGATTGATTTGCACTTTTCGCACCAAAGTACGTTCATCTCTAGGAGACAGAACGCGTCTCCTTCCTGAGCGGTATGACGGCTGCGTGGTCCCGTGGTGTTTATACTTGCGTACTATTGTTTGTACAGATGAACGTGGTACCTTTAGGTGTCTGGAAATTGCTCCCAAGGATGAACCAAACTTGTGTAGGTCTACAATTGGCTGAGGTCTTGGCTGATTTCTTTTGATTTTCCCATGATGTCAAGCAAAGAGGCACTGAGTTTGAAAGTAGGCCTTGAAATACATCCACAGGTACACCTCCAATTGACTCAAATGATGTCAATTAGCCTATCAGAAGCTTCTAAAGCCAAGATATCATTTTCTGGAATTTTCCAAGCTGTTCAAAGGCACACTTAACTTGTATGTAAACTTCTGACCCACTGGAATTGTGATACAGTGAATTATAAGTGAAATAATCTGTCTGTAAACAATTGTTGGAAAAATTACTTGTGTCATGCAAAAAGTAGATGTCCTAACCGACTTGCCAAAACTATAGCTTGTTAACGAGAAATTTGTGGAGTGGTTGAAAAACGAGTTTAATGACTCCAACCTAAGTGAATGTTAACTTCCGACTTCAACTGTATCTGTCTCACTCTCAGAGGAATAAGTATACTGCTAGATTTTACACAGTCAAATGTAACAAATAACAAAAAAAAATATGTACAACATTCAATACAGTAATATGAGATCTGTATGTAAAACATTTACATTTGACATTTTAGTCATTTAGCAGATGAGGTAATAACTAGACTATATACAAGCAGTACCAGTACTGAGTCAATGTGCAGGGGTACCAGGTAGTTGAGGTAACAACTAGACTATATACAAGGAGTACCAGTATTGAGTCAATGTGCAGAGGTACCAGGTAGTTGAGGTAATAACTAGACCATATACAAGGAGTACCAGTACTGAGTCAATGTGCAGGGGTACCAGGTAGTTGAGGTAATAACTAGACTATATTCAAGGAGTACCAGTACTGAGTCAATGTCTAGGGGTACCAGGTAGTTGAGGTGATATGTACATGTAGGTAGGGGTAAAAATGACTAGGCAATCAGGATAGAGATTACATCTCCTCATCCAGGGAGTGCACACACACACACACACACACACACACACACACACACACACACACACTGACACAGACACACACACACACACACACACACACACACACAGGGAGGGAATGTTGTGTTTGTTTAATATTGTTTCAGGACTATGAAAATGGAAAAAAGGATTAGCCTATGGATTATGAAAACAACAAAATAAATGGGAAAATGGGAGAGGAGAAATGACTAGAGACAGTGTTGTTTAACTCACTGACCATGACCCATGAGTTCTTCTTACCTTTGTTCACTAGAAAAGTCTCCCTCTCTAAAGGATATAGGTTGTTTCATAGACCAGTCACTCTTCATGGACACACAGCTGGGTACGGGGGAGGCTGGTCTCTCCTGCTTGATTGGGCTTCAACACAACAGAGACAAACATTACATCTCTCATCTACTCTGAGCTCTGATGGGGAAGCAAGAGGTTCATTCCAAAACGCTATATATCCATTTTCAGAAATGTTGGTAAATTTGCTTTTATTGTTCAAAGAAATTATGAAAGCGATATATATTTCTTAATTACATTATTTTACTTTTAGATTTGTGTGTATTGTTGTGAATTGTTAGATATTACTGCACTGTTGGAGCTAAGAACACAAGCATTTCGCTACACCCGCAATAACATCTGCTAAATATGTACATGTGACCAATACAATTTGATTTCAATGGCGGCTCCTGAAAAAATTCTCAGGGGGGGCAATTTTTCTGATGATTTAGGTGACCTACACACATTTTAAAAAAGATATGTCCAGCAACAACATGAAGACAGGGGCAGCATATAAGTCAATACCAGAAGCATTTATTGACTGATCTCAAAAGTGTTGGCTTACCAGGGTTGGTGGAGCCCTCAGTTTCATCTTTGCCTCGCAAAGCTAACTCAAACACTCCGCAAAACTTCACACACTGGATTAGCCGGCTGAGGATGTGGCGGTTCTTGCTAATGTCGTAGTAAATATATTTGTTATAGTGAATATGGAATATGATATGTTGAATAAAATGTTGTGCTAAGATCTATTTAGGTCAGGAGCTGGTTATAAGTTCTGTTCCTATCCAATAACAATGGACAAAAGGGTCCTATCTTGTCAGCCTTGTCAGCAGGTGGCCAAGGACAACACCCACGCCATAGGCCTCTCAGTTCTTCCAACTCACGAGTTCTTGCTCTGAGGACACACACACACAAACACACACACACACACATCTACACTGTTAAACACACACACACACACCAACACACACACACACACACACACACACACACACACACACACACACACACACACACACACATCATCACTGTTAAACACACACACACACACACAAAAATCCCCTCTCTTAGGCTGAACATTTGAAGACAGAGAACCCGACTCAGAGCCAATGCAACAGTGACACTAGCCTGGAGGGGACCTCGCCCAACTCATCAGGACCAATCAGAAGATCAGAACTACTAGATTCAACCTACTTCATTTATTGCATAAAATGTCTGCACACAATGAAACATTGTCTTCAGATAACGAACGGGTCCGTGCACGCGATTCCAGATATCTTTACCTCTGAATAAACTGCCTTTATTATACCATATCCACCCTGTCCAAAGTCTCTACTTGGTCTCAGTTCTCCAGTAAACTTGTGATTATCAACACTAACCTCATCGTTGTGGCGGCGGACAGCTAGCCTGTATCCCTCATCCAGTTGAGTGGCAATGTTCACTCCCCAAAGCAGACAATCTCAAACAGCTATCCATGTGGGTCTTTGACAGCTCATGTTTCTTAATCTTTCCTGAAAGATGGTGCATGTCCGTTACACACCAGTCGCTGTCCAAGCGGTGCTGTCTGCCGTGCCGCCTTCAGGGTGAAAGAGTAAGCAGGGGGTAGCAGAAGACTGCATTAGCTACATCGCAGCCTGCTAGCCAGGTTTTATCGTTCGTAACAACTTTTGGAAAATCCTCGGGTGTAGGACTTTCCGCCTTTAGTAGAAACCTGTTGAATTATTAAATTTGGTCTGGGAGGTCCTAATTGTTTCGTTGCCAATTTATCTTGATTTGTTCGCCGACAAAAAGTAACTTATTTCAAAGAGACAATCGAGTTGCACTGAACGCTAAAGCCATCTTACCAGTAGTACGTGAATTGATTGACGCTGCTACCCGCTCTTTTCTTAGTTACGTTCATGGTTATGTTACGTATGACGAAAGCGCGTAAGTGCAAGCCCTCAGAAACCCATAGAGATTGTATTGAAAGCTCTGATATTTGAAAAAAATAGATTTTACATGGGAGTCTATGAGAGACTTCTGGGCGATTTTCAACCTGACTGAAATCGCCCCAAAAGGGGGGGGGGGGGGGGGGCATTTGAAGCACGACTTTAGCCTGATTGGACATTTAGTGGCAGATCAGACGTCTAGATTAGAACACTGATAACTACTGTTGCCGTGATATAATTGATTAGAAAAAAAATCCCTTCCTTTTCCCGTTTGGCAGTGCGTCGCCCATATCGCCCTATTGAACACACCACCCCTGTTTGATTTGATTCACCTTAAGGTAGCTAGGTGAGACAACCACGTATCACAGTCAAATATACAGGATACGAACATTACATTCCAGCTAAACAATGGATATATAGCGTTTTGCAAAATAATAAAACATTTTCATGCACATCTAAAATCTGGAACAGAAATATTGAAGGTACCAATAAGCAATCATTTCTGATGAAAAAACACACGTGAATTTTCTTTGTATATAGCGTTTTGGAATAAATTCTTGTCAGCTCTTGTCTTTGGTGTCATGTTCCCCAAAGAGACTCATTTTAGAGGCAGGGCCCCCCTCCTCTCTCTCTCTAGAGAGACTCATTTTAGAGGCAGGGCCCCCCTCCTCTCTCTCCCCAGAGAGACTAATTTTAGAGGCAGGGCCCCCCTCCTCTCTCTCCCCAGAGAGACTCATTTTAGAGGCAGGGCCCCCCTCCTCTCTCTCTCCAGAGAGACTCATTTTAGATGCAGGGCCCCCCTCCTCTCTCTCCCCAGAGAGACTCATTTTAGAGGCAGGGCCCCCCTCCTCTCTCTCCCCAGAGAGACTCATTTTAGAGCACTGACCCCTAAACAGAGATGCAGCATGTTGGTTGTGGTTAACACAGTGACAACTAATTATTGAATGTCAATTGTTCTCTTTTATTCATTATCTCTCAGAAATAAAACATTAACTATGTCACAGTTGAGTGTAGAAGTGGTGTGGAATCAAGCGCAGGACACACAGAGGCTTCGTACTGACGTCTTTAGTGAAGACAAAAAGAACAAGCCAAACATACATCCTGGGAGGCAAGCGAACTTTACGCACACCGGTAAAGTACACACAAAGGCACAAAAGTGCGGAGCTCTCTACTACACCGAACAGAGAGACAAAAACGAACTAGCACACCACAGTGACAACGAACAATTACACACAACACATGACAAAACTCAAGATAACTTATAGGACGCATAATGAACACTAACAAGGAACAGGTGTAACAAAACAGACAAAACCAATCAAACATCGAAACAGTGGCAGCTAGTACTCCGGAGACGATGACCGCCGAAGCCTGCCCGAACAAGGAGAAGGAGCAGCCTCGGCCGAAACCGTGACAAACTAACAGACACATCCAAACAGTCAGGTGATTTAATGCAATTTCTTTTCTAGCCCAATGACTACTCAAAACCCACCAACAAGGCCTGAAAACTAGGCCAAAACATAGCCCCTGATAGGCCTACATCTTATTTCAGACAGCCTCCAGTAGCCTGGGCAAGATGTAAGATGAATGATTTAGCAGCTTGCTTAGTTCAAATTGACAGATTAATTTATTTAACATGAACAGCAAGACGATTTTGAGGTAGGAAGTGCTTCTGTTGCCCAGTAGCCTGCTGGAATAGGCTACTGAGGATGGGGTCGTAATTTCAATCTGTATTAAATATTTAATAATATGGATATGAACTGAATAGGTCCATGCTTGTCAACAACAGCCAGGTTATTTTTTACCTGTAGCCTAATCTGGCTGACTGTTACCTTCAATCTAATGCATTCTAACATCTGATCAGCAATTGAGATAGAACTGTGACCATGGTGACACTTGATAACTTCCAATTGAATTAACTAAACACGGCCATTATTAATTACATAATAACACAAGGCTACAACAACAATAAACTGAAGTTATAGGCTATTTATTACATCTGTTTGCCAGCTCCAGGTTGGCTACACAAGTGGCACAAAATGATTTGCAACGACTCCAGTCATTTCAACATATTTATGGTATAAAACGGTAGACTACAGCAGCCTAGACAGGCATAACAATGAATAGGCTACTTGATGGTCAACAGATCTATCATTCTCCACATTTAATGTCTGTTTCATTGTGGAGGTTTTTCTCATAACAGAAGCACATGATGGAGATCCATAACTTCCATTTTCTAAGTAAAAATCAAATCGGCCTATAGCCTATTTCTGTTTCCCTTACAATAAAAACATGACAGTGTAAACCATTTAATCAACTGTATTTGTAGATTCAATTAGTAATAAAGTCGATTTACAGTTTATTTTGACAAAGTACAAATGAAAAAAGTATTATAATAATAATATAACCAGCCAAGTGTTCAGGTGAAATGATTTGCTGTATTCCTACTTTAGGCTCTCTAGAGCACGTTAGATACATTCTGTCGGAGGTGCTGATCTAGGACCAGGTCCCCCCTGTCCATTTAATCTGTTTCATTATGATCTAAAAGGCAAAACTGATCCCAGATCAGTACTCCTACTCTTTATGAATACTGTCACAGGTGACTCTTCAAGATGAGGCTCATGATTTATAAGTTATATACTTTTTTATCTTTACAGAAATTGTATTTAAACCAAGGAAGTTTGAGTTAGTAGCGATGAATTTTCAACTGTCAGCTGCTGTAAACCTATGTGATTGGATGTTATAGACCCCCATCTGAACAGTTTCTTTCCCCATGCTGTAGCCCTCACCAACTGGCCATCTGGTCCATAGAGACTAAAGGACTATACACTCTATGCTGCACACCACATCAAGCCATCTCTGAACTGTACACCACCATCTGGTCCATAGAGACTAAAGGACTATGCACTCTATGCTGCTCACCACATCAAGCCATCTCTGAACTGTACACTACCATCTGGTCCATAGAGACTAAAGGACTATGCACTCTATGCTGCTCACCACATCAAGCCATCTCTGAACTGTACACTACCATCTGGTCCATAGAGACTAAAGGACTATACACTCTACGCTGCTCACCACATCAACAGGGTTGTAGTGGAAGGTAAACGCACTTACGCACCTTTTTCTTTGCAAAATAGCGTTTACTCAACTTTGTATTTTGTTCAGTCTCGTTTCCCACTTTTTATGCGTACCCAGCATTAAGCCTAAATCCCATCGCGGAAACCAGGCCCAGGTTGGTCAGCATGATAAAGAATCATATCTCAAGCATGCTCTGTCTATTGAATGTCTGATGACGACTTAACTTTATAATAGTTCTGTGTAGCCTAGACTTACCAGAGTCTGCCCGTCTTTCCTTCAAATCAACACATTTATCCTACGTCTAATGTTGCCGAGAAATGTGTGCCACAGTTTCAACAGCCATATTGTAACTGCGTAGGCTAAAAACGTACTTTCACGTTCATAGATTGTTCGGCAGTGGTCGGAGTCAGTGTGTGTGTGTGTGTGTGTGTCCAGAAGTATAGTCGGGAGTGGTCGGGAGAGGTTGTGTTTTCTCTAGCAGGAGGTAAGCTTGGCTTCTTATATGGTGTTGAGTAAAGCTTAAACCATGTATTTAGATTGTAGGTAGGTAGTTGTAGTTAGGTATTGTAGGTAGCTTATTTAGGTAGTTATTGTAGGTTATTGTAGGTAATTATTGTAGGTAAGTAGGTAAGTATTGTATACTGCGGAGCCCGGCGAAGCACGAGGCTAGCTAACCCACTACCTAGACCAATAAAGCTAGCTAGCTAGCGGGTAGCTACTGGTAACTTTTAGCAACGGTGGATAGTTGTTTCCAATGTTATTTCACGCTTAAGAGTACCTGTAATTAAGCCAGCTAGCTACCTACCATTCAGCTGTTTTTCTAACCTCATTATCTGAGGCATTAACGTTAGGTAGTTAGTAGCTACTGTACTTAATTACAGCTACTGATTGCAGAAGACAAATGTCTTCTTGTCTGCCACCCAGACAGCTGGCGTCGGGTAAGTTTGGCTTTATACATAGCTTGGGCTTTGTCGAGTAAGGCTTAAATTATGTATTTAGATTGTAGTTATGTATTGTAGGTAGGCATCGTGGGCTGTTGTGGGTAGTTATTGTAGGTTAGCATTATATTCGGCGTTGCCGGGTGTAGCACGAAGCTAGCTAGCTAGCTAACTCACCTCCTGGAGTAGCTATTAGCAATGGTAGCAACTAGATACAATATCCTTTTAGCCAGCTACATTTGTTCGCAGCGCCGCCGTTTTTCAAACAAAGTCAACACAGCAGCCATTGCTAGCTAGCCAACACGACCAGCTAGCTGTACTGTAGCAGCTAAATACAATATATTTGTGCTAGCTAGCCAACGTTTAATTATTGCTGCGTTACGAAAGGAACTAGACACGGACACGAATTATCTGTTTAGTGTGTTAACACACTATTGGTAGTTTGTTGTAACCAAGTATTGGTGCTAAACTGTGTGTTATTGGATGCTAGCATGCTAGTTAGCTATGGCGTCATAGTTAGCTAGCTGAATAAAGTAAGTTGAGTCTATTCCTTGAAACATTGAACCGCTGTAGTTCACAACAATTATAGTTTCTGAGGTGGAAGTTGGGTGAGTTATATTTGGGAGTTTTGGTGAGGGAGGCCCTACTCTCTCCTTTCCCAGATGTTTAGTTAATTTCATTCCGATCTCCTCTGCATTATTGTAGCCATTTGCTACAGCCTGTCAACTATGCCTCTGCCTATCCCTGTTCTCTCCTCTCCGCACAGGCTACACAAACACCTCACACCACGTGGCTGCTGCCTCTCTAACCTGGTGGTCCCTGCACGCACCCCACACCTGGAGTTCCAGGTCTCAGGCAGCCTCTGGAACTGCCGTTCTGCTGCCAACAAGGCTGACTTGATCCCAGCCTATGCTAACCTCCAGTCCCTCGACTTCCTGGCGCTGACGGAAACATGGATTACCACTGAAAACACTGCTACTCCTACTGCTCTCTCCTCGTCTGACCATGTGTTCTCGCATACCCCGAGAGCATCTGGTCAGAGGGGTGGTGGCACAGGAATCCTCATCTCTCCCAAGTGGACATTCTCAATTTTTCCCCTAACCCATCTGTCTATCTCCTCATTTGAATTCCATGCTGTCACAGTCACTAGCCCTTTTAAGCTTAATATCCTTGTCATCTATCGCCCTCCAGGTTCCCTTGGAGAGTTCATCAATGAGCTTGACGCCTTGATAAGTTCCTTTCCTAAGGATGGCTCACCCCTCACAGTTTTGGGGGATTTCAACCTCCCTACGTCTACATTTCACTCATTTCTCTCTGCCTCCTTCTTTCCACTCCTCTCCTCTTTTGACCTCACCCTCTCACCGTCCCCCCCTACTCACAAGGCAGGCAATACGCTTGACCTCATCTTTACTAGATGCTGTCTTCTACTAATCTCACTGCAACTCCCCTCCATGTCTCCGACCACTACTTTGTATCCTTTTCTCTCTCGCTCTCCTCCAACACTACTCACTCTGCCCCTACACAGATGGTAATGCGCCGCCGCAACCTTCGCTCTCTCTCTCCCACTACCCTCTCCTCTTCCATCCTATCATCTCTTCCCTCTGCTCAATCCTTCTCCCTCCAATCTCCTGATTCTGCCTCCTCAACCCTCCTCTCCTCCCTTTCTGCATCCTTTGACTCTCTGTGTCCCCTATCCTCCCGGCCGGCTCGGTCCTCCCCTCCAGCTCCGTGGCTTGATGACTCATTGCGAGCTCACAGAACAGAGCTCCGTGCAGCGGAGCGGAAATGGAAGAAAACTAAACTCCCTGCCGACCTGGCATCTTTTCACTCCCTCCTCTTTACATTTTCTTCATCTGTTTCTGCTGCTAAGGCCACTTTCTACCACTCTACATTCCAAGCATCTGCCTCTAACCCTAGGAAGCTCTTTGCCACATTCTCCTCCCTGCTGAATCCCCCCCCCCCCCTCCTCTCTCTCTGTGGATGACTTCGTCAACCACTTTGAAAAGAAGGTTGATGACATCCGATCCTCGTTTGTTAAGTCTAATGACACTGCTGGTCCTTCTCACACTGCCCTACCCTATGCTTTGACTTCTTTCTCCCCTCTCTCTCCAGATAAAATCCTGCGACTTGTGACTGCAGGCCGCCCAACAACCTGCCCGCTTGACCCCATCCCTTCCTCTCTTCTCCAGACCATCTCCGGTGACCTTCTCCCCTACCTCACCTCGCTTATCAACTCATCCTTGACCGCTGGCTATGTCCCTTCCGTCTTCAAGAGAGCGAGAGTTGCACCCCTTCTCAAAAAACCAACACTCGATCCCACTGATGTCAACAACTACAGACCAGTATCCCTTCTTTCTTTTCTTTCCAAAACTATTGAGCGTGCCGTCTTTAGCCAACTCTCTTGCTATCTCTCTCAGAATGACCTTCTTGATCCAAACCAGTCAGGTTTCAGGACTGGTCATTCAACTGAGACTGCTCTTCTCTGTGTCACGGAGGCTCTCCGCACTGCTAAAGCTAACTCTCTCTCCTCTGCTCTTTTTTCTTCTAGACCTGTCTGCTGCCTTTGATACTGTGAACCATCAGATCCTCCTCTCCACCCTCTCCGAGCTGGGCATCTCCGGCGCGGCTCACTCCTGGATTGCATCCTACCTGACCGGTCGCTCCTACCAAGTGGCGTGGCGAGAAGCTGTCTCCTATTCTCCCTATACACCAAGTCACTTGGCTCTGTCATATCCTCACATGGCCTCTCCTATCATTGCTACGCTGACGATACACAACTAATCTTCTCCTTTCCCCCTTCTGATAACCAGGTGGCGAATCGCATCTCTGCATGTCTGGCAGACATATCACCACCTCAAGCTGAACCTTGGCAAGACGGAGCTGCTCTTCCTCCCGGGGACTGCCCGTTCCATGATCTCGCCATCACGGTTGACAACTCTGTTGTGTCCTCCTCCCAGAGTGTGAAGAGCCTTGGCGTGACCCTGGACAACACCCTGTCGTTCTCCGCTAACATCAAGGCGGTGACCCGATCCTGCAGGTTCATGCTCTACAACATTCGGAGAGTACGACCCTGCCTTACACAGGAAGCGGCACAGGTCCTAATCCAGGCACTTGTCATCTCCCGTCTGGATTACTGCTTCTCGCTGTTGGCTGGGCTCCCTGCCTGTGCCATTAAACCCCTGCAACTCATCCAGAATGCCGCAGCCCGTCTGGTGTTCAACCTTCCCAAGTTCTCTCACGTCACCCCGCTCCTCCGCACACTCCACTGGCTTCCAGTTGAAGCTCGCATCTGTTACAAGACCATGGTGCTTGCCTATGGAGCTATGAGGGGATCGGCACCTCTGTACCTTCAGGCTCTGATCAGTCCCTACACCCAACCGAGGGCATTGCGTTCATCCACCTCTGGCCTGCTGGCTCCCTTCCTCTGCGGAAGCATAGTTCTCGCTCAGCCCAGTCAAAACTGTTCGCTGCTCTGGCACCCCAATGGTGGAACAAGCTCCCTCACGACGCCAGGACAGCGGAGTCACTCACCACCTTCCGGAGACATTTGAAACCCCACCTCTTTAAGGAATACCTGGGATAGGATAAAGTAATCCTTCTACACCCCCCCCCCCAAAAAAAAAAAAAAAAAAAAAAAACATATTGTAAAGTGGTTATCCCACTGGCTATAGGGTGGTTATCCCACTGGCACCAATTTGTAAGTCGCTCTGGATAAGAGCATCTGCTAAATGACGTAAATGTAAATGTAAATATGAGGAAAACACGTAACTTCTGGCTTCACTGGTGAAAATAATGATGAGTCTGAGTTAGTTTTAGTAGCTACTTCCCATTGAGTCTGAGTTAGTTTTAGTAGCTACTTCCCATTGGGTCTGAGTTAGTTTTACTAGCTACATCCCATTGAGTCTGAGTTAGTTTTAGTAGCTACATCCCATTAAGTCTGAGTTAGTTTTAGTAGCTACTTCCCATTGAGTCTGAGTTAGTTTTAGTAACTACTTCCCATTGGGTCTGAGTTAGTTTTAGTAGCTACATCCCATTGAGTCTGAGTTAGTTTTAGTAGCTACATCCCATTGAGTCTGAGTTAGTTTTAGTAGCTACTTCCCATTGAGTCTGAGTTAGTTTTAGTAGCTACATCCCATTGAGTCTGAGTTAGTTTTAGTAGCTACTTCCCATTGAGTCTGAGTTAGTTTTAGTAGCTACTTCCCATTGAGTCTGAGTTAGTTTTAGTAACTACATCCCATTGAGTCTGAGTTAGTTTTAGTAGCTACTTCCCATTGAGTTTGAGTTAGTTTTAGTAGCTACATCCCATTGAGTCTGAGTTAGTTTTAGTAGCTACTTCCCATTGAGTCTGAGTTAGTTTTAGTAGCTACTTCCCATTGAGTCTGAGTTAGTTTTAGTAGCTACTTCCCATTGAGTCTGAGTTAGTTTTAGTAGCTACTTCCCATTGAGTCTGAGTTAGTTTTAGTAGCTACTTCCCATTGAGTCTGACTTAGTTTTAGTAGGTACTTCCCATTGAGTCTGAGTTAATTTTAGTAGCTACATCCCATTGAGTCTGAGTTAGTTTTAGTAGCTACTTCCCATTGGGTCTGAGTTAGTTTTACTAGCTACATCCCATTGAGTCTGAGTTAGTTTTAGTAGCTACATCCCATTAAGTCTGAGTTAGTTTTAGTAGCTACTTCCCATTGAGTCTGAGTTAGTTTTAGTAGCTACTTCCCATTGGGTCTGAGTTAGTTTTAGTAGCTACATCCCATTGAGTCTGAGTTAGTTTTAGTAGCTACATCCCATTGAGTCTGAGTTAGTTTTAGTAGCTACTTCCCATTGAGTCTGAGTTAGTTTTAGTAGCTACATCCCATTGAGTCTGAGTTAGTTTTAGTAGCTACTTCCCATTGAGTCTGAGTTAGTTTTAGTAGCTACTTCCCATTGAGTCTGAGTTAGTTTTAGTAACTACATCCCATTGAGTCTGAGTTAGTTTTAGTAGCTACTTCCCATTGAGTCTGAGTTAGTTTCAGTAGCTACTTCCCATTGAGTCTGAGTTAGTTTTAGTAGGTACTTCCCATTGAGTCTGAGTTAGTTTTAGTTGCTACATCCCATTGAGTCTGAGTTAGTTTTAGTAGCTACTTCCCATTGAGTCTGAGTTAGTTTTAGTAGCTACTTCCCATTGAGTCTGAGTTAGTTTTAGTAGCTACTTCCCATTGAGTCTGAGTTAGTTTTAGTAGCTACTTCCCATTGAGTCTGAGTTGGTTAGTAGCTACTTCCCATTGAGTCTGAGTTAGTTTTAGTAGCTACTTCCCATTGAGTCTGAGTTAGTTTTTGAAACTACTTCCCAGCTTTTGACTGGTAGTGAATATATAAACATTGAATCAACCACCCCTCATAACTAATATATCAACATTGTATCAACCACCCCCTCATAACTAAAATATCAACATTGTATCAACCACCCCCTCATAACTAATATATCAACATTGTATCAACCACCCCCTCATAACTAATATATAAACATTGTATCAACCACCCCTCATATCTAATATATCAACATTGTATCAACCACCCCTCATAACTAATATATCAACATTGTATCAACCACCCCCTCATAACTAATATATCAACATTGTATCAACCACCCCCTCATAACTAATATATCAACATTGTATCAACCACCCCCTCATATCTAATATATCAACATTGTATCAGCCACCCCCTCATATCTAATATATCAACATTGTATCAACCACCCCCTCATAACTAATATATCAACATTGTATCAACCACCCCTCATATCTAATATATCAACATTGTATCAACACCCCCCCCCCTCATATCTAATATATCAACATTGTATCAACCACCCCCTCATATCTAATATATCAACATTGTATCAACCACCCCCTCATATCTAATATATCAACATTGTATCAACCCCCCCCCTCATATCTAATATATCAACATTGTATCAACCCCCCCCTCATATCTAATATATCAACATTGTATCAACCACCCCCTCATAACTAATATATCAACATTGTATCAACCCCCCCCTCATATCTAATATATCAACATTGTATCAACCACCCCTCATATCTAATATATCAACATTGTATCAACCACCTCCTCATAACTAATATATCAACATTGTATCAAACCCCCCTCCCCTCATAACTAATACATCAACACTGTATCAACCACCCCTCATATCTAATATATCAACATTGTATCAACCACCCCCTCATAACTAATATATCAACATTGTATCAACCACCCCCTCATATCTAATATATCAACATTTTATCAACCACCCCTCATATCTAATATATCAACATTGTATCAACCCCCCCCCCCATAACTAATATATCAACATTGTATCAACCACCCCTCATAACTAATATATCAACATTGTATCAACCACCCCCTCATAACTAATATATCAACATTGTATCAACCACCCCCTCATATCTAATATATCAACATTGTATCAACCACCCCCTCATATCTAATATATCAACATTGTATCAACCACCCATCATAACTAATATATCAACATTGTATCAACCACCCCCTCATATCTAATATATCAACATTGTATCAACCACTCCCTCATATATATCTATCATATAAGATCAGCCGATCCAGGCAGTGGCAGTACAGGTAGAGGAGGAAAAGGAGGAGGCCGGCTGCAGCGCTTCGAGACGCACATTAGTTGAGATGAAGATGACAGCTAGCAGCAATCAACACACAGACAGACAGACAGACAGACAGACAGACAGACAGACAGACAGACAGACAGACAGACAGACAGACAGACAGACAGACAGACAGACAGACAGACAGACAGACAGACAGACAGACAGACAGACAGACAGACAGACAGACAGACAGACAGACAGACAGACAGACAGCCAACAGTGGCTTTTTTTCCACATGTCACAAAGAAACCAACGTGTACATGATTTGATTTGCCCTAAGTGTCTAAACACTGGACTGAAAATCACCATAGACCCCACCAACCAGGGATTCTGTAATTCTGTCATGATAGAATGTGCACCCTGAGAAGGTGATCGTGATGCATTTAGGAGGAGTGTTTCCACTTCCTCCAGGCTGCAGGAGGGCTCCAGGGGAGATGTGGCATTTTATATAAATGTGAGGATGGTTCTTCTAGCACACAAACTTGGACTTGGTTATGCAGCTCTAAAGAAAATAAACAAAGTCCTAGGGATTCCTTCCCTGAGTCTCAGCTCATATCAGAGACATGACAGGAGAGTGACAGGTCAATAAAAAGGGAGAGTAGCCCATTATTGTCAGGTGACTTGCTGTGTATAAATAATATTTAGTAGCCAACTGTGATTACTGAGAAATTAGCTTTACATAAAGTAAATGCATGCTGATATGCTAATATGTACATAGGGTAACATGCTGATATGCTAATGTGTACATAGGGTAACATGCTGATATGCTAATATGTACATAGGGTAACATGCTGATATGCTAATATGTACATAGGGTAACATGCTGATATGCTAATATGTACATAGGGTAACATGCTGATATTTAGTCCTGCAGTTATGACTGTAATGTCGACAGACATCATAATAAGTACTATTTTCCCCCACTTTAGTAGCAGAGATTCAGAGAGGGCAACAGCCAATGGGGAGTGCTGCAAAGCTAATTAGAATACGCAGATATAGACCCAGACATAGCAGAGTTGCTGAAGGAGGATGAGGATGCCATCATAGACATTCATGGATCCTTTGATGGCTCTTGGCACAAGAGAGGATTCACTTCCAACTACGGGATAGGTGTGTACATTGGTGCTGGTACCAGCCAGCCCTAGAAAATGGTGAAGATCCACCCAGTCACAAAAAACATGGAGGCCATACATTCTTTAATTGAGAGGATGCACAGAAAATGGTACCTGTATATCACAGGATGTCAAATGATAACGTCCTCAAAAGAATGTAGCACGGAGGAACCCAGAATGCAAATGAACGTCTGAACTCTAATATGGTCGCGACGCCCCAAAACTGTCTTCTTGGGCAAAAGCCTCATTGCCAGTATGGCAGTAGCCACGTTCAATGAGGGAGCCACTGCTATATCAGATGGGATGGACTAATTGTGTATTGGCAGCACTTTGGTGACACTGGCAGCAATCAGAGAGGAGTTGTGAGAGCTGATGCTGCTTCAATGGAGTGTGACAAGGGGAGGCGCAGGTCACATGACACAGTCAAGATAGTAAAGCGGCACCAGCAACAACTCAAAGAGGGCCGTACATATGGGGCAGGCATAGCTGATTACTGTTCTGCACATTTCAACAGCCGTACAAAAGCCTTGGATGTGACACATTGAGCAAAGTGATATGGGAATTTGGCCAAAACTGCATATTTGCCCAACAGACCAGTATTCAAAGCATATGCTCTATTGCTTGAAACAAATGTATTAAACGTGCTGATGTATTTGTAAAAGGTATATTTGATTTTTATTTGTCAGTTTAGAAGTGATATATGAAAAAGAGATTCATTTAATGTGACGTAAATGGTCATATTTATGGAAAGTACATTTTAATTGTAGTCTGTGGTGTTTGGCATTACAGGTGTTCTCAATTGCTAAAACACAATTTCTGAAACCTTGCTCCATTTCCTGAAAACATTCAACCCAAAAACTCATCTTCAAGCACTATTTACAAAACCTCTGACTCCTCTCGCAAAATGAAACATTCGCCCTCAAAACAGTTTTTACCTGTGTTCAAAATCAAACACTGCTCTCAAATCATAAACACAGTGATCAAAATGATAAACACTCTCAAGCAGTCAGTAAACAATACACAGAAAAATAGAAAACACATTGTTCCAAACATACAGTTCTCAGGGAGAAGTACATTTTTAATCTCAAAACAAATTTCATATTTTTCCGTCATTGTCTTTTGATGAACGAAAACATGTTCTATCATAGTAGCTCAAAATTGATCAGAAATTACTACTCTGCTTTGCTCTTTGCAATTTTTCATTTTTGTTCTTCCTCCTCCTTGTACCCCTATTTTTACAGTACTGTACCCTGCATCTCACAAACTGGTCCTTTGTCTCTGTGATACTGTAATTCTTGTTCTTTGTTGATATGAACCTGCAACCAGTCCAAATCTATTGAGCAGTCAGTACTGTTAACAAATGGAAAGCCCAATGTTCAGGGCCATACAATTTGTCCATTGTACAGTATACAGCCTACAATGCACTGTACTACAGTATACAATACTAAAAGGGACACAAATCTAAGGTGTAAACATGTGATCAATGTGCTTCTTCTTGTCTTTGGGCTGGGTCAGGCCAGAGCACTTCGTCGACATCACAAGCAATATTGTCCCTCCTGAGGCAACGGGGGAAGAAGCCTCTTGTGTGCCGTATCCAGCCCTGACGTGATTCCTCACCTATATCACCACAGGTTAAATCCATGGCTTGCAGCAGATTTACTCTGGTGTAGGGTTGTCTATCATACACTTTCCATCTCCAAGAGGAGAAAAACTCCTCAATCGGATTCAGGAAAGGCGAGTATGGAGGGAGGTACAAGTTCATAAACTGCCCGTTGATGTTAAACCATTCCCTTACCTGAGCAGCTCGGTGGAAACTGACATTGTCCCACACTATCACATAGGTGGGAATGGGATTCTCATTTAGCTCTTGACCCTGCTGCTCTTGAACCTGCTGCTCAAATAAAATATCTCTTAGATTGGCAATAGATCTTAGAAGGTGCCGGGTGTTATATGGCCCGAGTGTAACATGGTGATGTAGAACGCCATGGTTGCCGATAGCAGCACAGATTGTGACATCGCCACCTCGTTGACCAGGGACTTCAACAACGGCCCGCTGTCCAATCATGTTTCGGGCCTCTCCCTTCTCCTCTTTGTTAGATTGAAGCCTTGATTCATCGACAAAGATGAACTCATGGGGTCTGTCCAAGGATTCCAAGTCAAATATTGTCTGTGTAGAAATACAATATTACTGTATGTAGGATTTTGTAAGTGGTCCAGAGACAGTGCTCTACTGTAGAGTACAATTAGGCCTACTGTATGCACTTCTGATTCACATACATTGTATGTACTGAAGAGTAATGTCATTCACATAGTATGTATTAGTACTGTAGACAATCTGGATTACAGTAAATGTTTCTGAATGTACACTTACTGGCACATACTGAGCTCGCAGTTCTTTCACCCTTGGTGAGTTGCGCTCAAAAGGTACTCTGTGTACTTGTTTCATTCGCATCCTGTTACGATGGAGGACACGGTCAATTGTGGAAACGCTCACACTGTTCGATTCCCTGGAAGTGTGTGTTGTCTTGTACTACTCGTTCCTGGATTTCTCTGAGTCGTATTGCATTATCTTGAAGGACCATGCCAACTATAACGGCCTCTTGCTCCCCAGTGAATATAGCTGTCCTTCCACCTGCATGTGGCAGCCTTGCAATTCTACAAAAAGTAGTTGTGCAGTTACAAAACATATTCATGCAGTACAATACATACAGTGATTCACTTTACAAACGTCTATTGAAACAGCTGCATATAGTGTAGTACAGTAAATTAGCAATTACAAAAATACAGTAGTACACTGTACCTGTTCTCTTCTCTGAATGTCCTTACTATGGTGGACACAGAAAATCGGCTCAAATTGGGTTGCACTCTAAGTCCTGCTTCCCTCATTATCAGTCCATGGACAAGAACATGGTCTATGACTGTTGCTCGAATTTCATCAGATATTTCCACTCTTTGTCTTCCTCTTCCTCTTCGTCCTCCTCTTCCTCTTTCTTGCCCTCCTCCTCCTCCTCTTCCTCCTCGTCGCCCACCTGGCATACGCACTCGTCCTCGTCCTCTCACATTGTTTCTTCTATCCATTCTCAGACTTTCTCCTTCCCACCTTCAACAACATGTTTGCTCTCTGAACTGCCTTATATTGGTTGTGTCGCATCATTTGAAACAGGTTAAATCCATTTTGAGTGGTTGTGTTCAATTAATGACATGTGTTCTCTATTTGTATTTGATTGTTGCCACTTGTGTTTACCAGTATGGATGACATGTGCATTAGAGTGCAGAATGTGTTTTGAGAATGAGAATGTGTTTAGAGTTTTGCTTAAAAGTCTAAGTGAGATCTGCATATTGTGTTTTACCATGTGAAATGGTTTAAGGTATTGACAACAGACTGCATAATTATCTAAATGAGTCCAGGCAACTGAGAACTTTGTTCAGCCAATGGGTTTTAGTGTTTTAGCGATTGAGAAAAACTGTAAGAGCAGGCAGGATTTAGTTTCTCCCTGTCTCTGGCCCACACTCCAGTACAGTAGGTGGCGGTAATGCACACTGTTATTCAGCTAACATGATGATCGAGGCTCAGCTGCCATTTGTGAAATACAAATAATATCGATATAGCCATACCCACACTGTATCTGTGAGTTGTTGGCATGTGCCATGGCCAGAGTGGGCACATTTGCTATATAATGCAACAGCTTTAGTGACAAAACCATCAGTAGAGTTGAAGATGCGATGGAAACCCATTTAACTTGTGTTTTTCATGTGGTACATGGGAATTTAACCACAAAAGTAATTACTTTATCATGTACAGTCTTTTATCCACAAAAAAATCAGTTTGATGGAAACATCTCTGGAGGGAAAATGCGCATATTGTTTTATGCAGATTTTAGAACATTCGCATGGAAACCTTTCGAATATTGGATGAAAACCGATCTATTGACCAGATACTCCATTGGCCGCTCTAACAATGAACATAATTGTCTTAAAAAGTTAAAGGCAGTCGAGAGGAAGCAAGATCAACAGAACCGAAAACCAGAAACAAATGTTTTCAAGGAACAGCAACAGAACCGGAAACGAAGGTGATCGATACTGTTTTAAAAACAACTGGTTAAAAAGTGTTATTTTACGAGTCACACTATAAAGTGCTTATGCAAAGCCCTCACTCTGTCATTCCAACTTATTCCAGTGTCTGCCTGCCAGCTGAAAGTCTTTACCAGTGGGTGTGTTTAGGCTCCCTGCCTGCCAGCTGAAAGTCTTTACCAGTGGGTGTGTTTAGGCTCCCTGCCTGCCAGCTGAAAGTCTTTACCAGTGGATGTGTTTAGGCTCCCTGCCTGCCAGCTGGAAGTCTTTACCAGTGGGTGTGTTTAGGCTCCCTGCCTGCCAGCTGAAAGTCTTTACCAGTGGGTGTGTTTAGGCTCCCTGCCTGCCAGCTGAAAGTCTTTACCAGTGGGTGTGTTTAGGCTCCCTGCCTGCCAGCTGAAAGTCTTTACCAGTGGGTGTGTTTAGGCTCCCTGCCTGCCAGCTGAAAGTCTTTACCAGTGGGTGTGTTTAGGCTCCCTGCCTGCCAGCTGAAAGTCTTTACCAGTGGGTGTGTTTAGGCTCCCTGCCTGCCGGCTGAAAGTCTTTACCAGTGGGTGTGTTTAGGCTCCCTGCCCCTTCCCTCTCTGAAGCAGAGGCTACTGTACTGACCTTACAAGCTTCATTCAGAAGATAGATGTTTTATTTGCTAGAGAAGAGAATGGTGGTGTCGGGAAGAGTGGGGTGTGCCGGACACAACAAAAGTTTCAGATGCTTTTACTTTAGCTTTTAGTGTCTAGTCCTCAAGACGTTCAGGCAGGATGGGGGTTAACTGGCGCTCTAGTCCACAAGACGTTCAGGCAGGAGGAGGGTTAACTGGCGCTCTAGTCCACAAGACGTTCAGTCAGGAGGGGGGTTAAAGATGGCGGCCACCTGTAGTCTCTTGTGGTGGTGTGGCCGCACTGGCAGAGTCCAGAACTCTCCTGAGGAGTCAGTGGAAGGAAAGCAGTCTGAACCAGGTTTTCCTCTAGGAATTTGCCTGTGCTTAGCTCTATTCCGTTTCTTTTTATCCCCCCAAAAACTCCCTAGTCCTCGTCGATGACAAGCAGACCCATAACATGATGCAGCCACCACCAAGAAAACAGTGGCACTCAGTGATGTGTTGTGTTGGATTTGCCCCAAACATAAAACTTTTTATTCAGGACATAAAGTGAATTTCTTTGCCACATTTTTTAGCAGTTTTACTTTAGTGCTTTATTGCAAACATGATGCATGCTTTGTAATAGCAAGGTGCTTGCAACGCCAGGGTTGTGGGTTTGATTCCCACGGGGGACCATAGCTACCTGCTAAATGACTGAAATGTGAATGTATTCTGTACAGGCTTCTTTTCACTCTGTCAATTAGGCTAGTGTTGTGGAGTAACTACAATGTTGTTGATCCATCCTCAGTTTTCTCTTATCACAGCCATTCATCTCTAACTGTTTTAAAGTCACCATTGGCCTCATGGTGAAATCCCTGAGCGGTTTCCTTCCTCACCGGCAACTGAGTTAAGAAGGACGCCTGTATCTTTGTAGTGACACACCATCCAAAGTGTAATTAATAACTTCACCACGCTCAAAGAAATATTCAGTGTTAGCTTTTTATTTTATTTTTACCCATCTACTAATAGGTGCCCTTCTTTGCGAGGCATTGGAAAACCTCCCTGGTCTTTGTGGTTGAATTTGTGTTTGAAATTCACTGCTCGACTGAGGGACCTTACAGATCATTTTATATGTGGTATACAGAGATGAGGTTGTCATTCAGAAATCCTGTTAAACACTATTATTGCACACAGGTGAGTCCATGGAACTTATTATGTGTCTTGTTAAGCACATTTTTACTCCTGAAATTATTTAGGCTTGCCATAACAAAGGGGTTGAATACTTGTTGACTCAAGACATTTCAGCTTTTCATTTTTAATTAATTTCTAAAAACATTATTCCACTTTGACATTATGGAGTATTGTGTGTAGGCCAGTGACACAAAATCTCAATTTCATCAATTTTTAATTCAGGCTGTGTAACAACAAAATGTGGAAAAATTCAAGGGGTGTGACTTTCTGAAGGCACTGCATTATAGACCGTTCAGACTTCAGTAGGGGACGTTGTTGGGCCTCTCCTTTAGCATACGCATCAGATTCATCTACTGGGTTGGTATCAATCTAAATAAATACCATCTAAAATAAAATATATTGCTTGATTGAATGCAGTCATGTCTTAAGAATATTTTGTTTCTTATTTTGAATATTTGTATATTTAGAAGTACATAAAATGCATGTAAGGATATGTTTTATATTATAACGAATCAGCATTCAGGATTAGACGTTGTATTATATTCTACAAAGGCCTACTGAAACATGTAGCATATTTTCGTTTCCCTTACAATAAAATCATGACAATGTAATACATTTGATAAATAGTATTTATAGATTTGATTAGTAATAGAGTTATAGTAATTAATACTGTCCAGTAACAGCTTCTTTTGACAAAGTAAAACGTAAAAGAGAATTATATCAACCTGCAAGGCTCACGGTCATGTTATTTGCTGTAAACATGAGTGCCAAAGCTTGATAAATAGTGCATAAACAATTGGAAAGGATGAATTACATAAATAAATATCGGTGAAAAGATATCCATGAAAAGATATGAAAACAATAGTCATTTATTGATTGTATGGGACCCTATATTGTGGCCTTACCTGTGTTTTAGCTCATTAATCTGTCACGCCCTGACCTGGAGAGACTGTTATTCTCGAGGTAGTTTGGTCAGGGTGTGAATATCATGTGTGTGTATTTCTATGTGGACATTCTATATTTGTATTTCTAGGTTTGGCCGGGTGTGATTTCCAATTAGAGGCAGCTGTCGCTCGTTGTTTTCCTGCCTGCGTTGTGGGATCTTGTTTGTGTTCCTGTGTTGGGCTTGTATTGTGTTTAGCCTGAGGACTTCACGTTACGTTGTTTTGTTGTTTTTGTATGTTTATTTCAGTTAAATAAACATGTTCGCATACCACGCTGCACCTTGGTCTGACCCGTCTCTCAACGTCCGTGACAGAATCAATCTCATGAATAATGCTTTAGTTCGGCTGGCGCTGAACTCGGCTAGCCAAACCCAACGAGTGTTCTTGCATACTCCCTTAAAAATACCTTAAAAGACCTTCGCTTAAAAAACGTGAAAAAAAAGCTATAGGACTGTTTGTCCATTATAAGACGCAGTAGCCAGTACACACTTCCTCAAAATAGTCTGAATTAATCAAGATAACTCAAGAAATCTTGGCAAAATGGGTCAAATTGCAGGAAATTTGCTTTAAAACTCCAAAAATGTATCTCTGCCCCACTTCAAAATGAGTAGGATTGCATGAAATTGGTTATAAAATTGTTACATTTTCTCTCCACCCCAATGCAAAATGTGTATAACTGTCACGGATTCTGCCGAGGCTGCTCCTCCTCCTTGCTCGGGCAGGCTTCGGCGTTCGCCGTCCCCGGAGTACTAGCTACCACCGTTAGATGTTTCGATGTTTGATTGGTTTTGTCTGTCTATTGCACCTGTGTCCATTTGTGTCTGATTATGTGTCCTATAAGTTGCCTGCTTTGTGATGGTTAGTTTGTGTGTTATTGTTCGCCTGTCCGTTAGTGCTGCATGTTTTCTCTGTTTGTTGTTTTTGTAGTTTACGCACAGTTTGCGTAATCGCTCGCCTCTGTTTTTCTTGAGGCCGTTTATTGTACTTTACCTAGTGTTTTACTAGCAAAATATCTGTTGGACCTAGCTTCGGTGTCCTGCGCCTGACTCCCACACCACATTTACATCAGCCCCTTGACAATAACTGCAGAATACTTGCTTTAAAGTGGCAATATTTTCTCTACGCCACATGGCAAAATGTGTAGAATTGCAGGAAATTAACTTGAAAACATTTTTTTGAAAACAGTGTGTGTTTGTGTGTGTGTTTGTTTGTGTCCAGTGTGTTTGTGTGTGTGTTTGTGTGTGTCCAGTGTGTGTGTTCAGTGTGTGTGTGTGTGTGTACAGTGTGTGTGTGTGTGTGTGTGTGTGTGTGTGTGTTCAGTGTGTGTGTGTGTGTGTGTGTGTGTGTGTGTGTGTGTGTGTGTGTGTGTGTGTTTAATGTGTTTGACGTTATTATTTACAGGGACACTGAGGCGCCATCATACCAAACCCAAAACCCTGGATAGAGGGACTCAGTGAATGTGGAGTGGAATGTGTTCAGGTGGGTCAGTATGTCAGAGGAGACTCTGTAGAAGGACAGAGTGCCGGCTGGCCAGTCCAGATACACTCCTACTCTGTGGGAGCTGGAGGAGGGGACGTCTATGGGAGTGGGGTTACTATTGTGCCTAGCAAAGTATCTGTTGTCAGAGCAGAACAGACTCCAGGACTTGTCATTCCATCCAAGCCAACAGTCACTACCCCCTCCTCTCCTGCTGATTCCTTTATATGCCACTCCTATAACAGCCCCTCCTCCACTCCACTCTACCTCCCAGTAACAGCGCCCAGTCAGACCCTCTCTACACAGCACCTGTTCCCTGTTCTCAAATCGCTCTGGGTGATCAGGATACGGCTGCTCCTCTCTCCTACATGTCACCTTTCTGTTCTCCTCAGACAGAGAGAGGAATCTGTTTACTGTGTTTAGGTCCAGTGTGAGATCACAGACATCTGATGGATGAAACCAGACACAATATTAGAAATCATCATCATTCACATTAGAATGTTAACTCACTTTTCACTAATTCATTTAATGTAGATGTTTCTAGGTATCAAAAGGAGAAGTTAAGGTAACTTGAGATTTGTTCAATGATCATATGTTATACTGTATGGTAATATAAAACACACGTATTCCCATTAATTACACACACACACACACACACACACACACACACACACACACACACACACACACACACACACACACACACACACACACACACACACACACACACACTGAACACACATACACCCTGAACACACACACACACCTTCATGCATGCATGCATGAACACACACACACATTTCTAAAGTAACACAAACATGCCACACACACACACACACATTTCTAAAGTAACACAAACATGCCAAACACACACACAGACACACACATTGTCAAAGCAACTCTTTGTAAACGTTGGTGTCCCTGATTTGTGCTTCTGTAGAACTACAGCTGATATTTAATATGACCAAGTAAGTAATGATGGTGGTCTTTGACTTTGACTTCACTTGATTTAAGACTTATTCTTAGTCATATTCTTCACAGCAGTCAACACTCACATTTTCTTAGTCCAGGTTTCATTGTGTTCTCTCCACCATGTTCCACACTGTCGCGGTAAGCAGAAGAACAGACAGTCATTGAGGGATACACCTGAACTCTCACACACACACACACACACACACACACACACACACACACACACACACACACACACACACACACACACACACACACACACACACACACACACACACACACATTCAGCATATAACTTTGTACAAGCGGTTGTAAGAATGTTTGTCTGTGTGTGTGTCCAATGTGTGTGTGTGTCTGTGTGTGTGTTTGTGTGTGTCCAGTGTGCGTGTGTGTGTGTGTCCAGTTGCGTGTGTCCAGTGTGTGTGTGTGTCCAGTGTGTGTGTGTGTGTGTGTGTCTTTGTCCAGTGTGTGTCCAGTGTGAGTGTGTGTGTGTTTGTCCAGTGTTTGTGTGTGTGTGTGTGTCCAGTGTGTGTACTGATACACGTGCACACACACACACACACACACACACACACACATACACACACACACACTGGACACACACACACACGCACACACACTCACACACACACAGGACAAGCGTTGGTAAGAATAATTGTCTGTGTGTGTGTCCAGTGTGTGTGTGTCCAGCGTGTGTGTGCGCACACACACTCACACACACACATACACACACACTGGACACGCACTCACACACACATTGGACACACACACACACACACACACACACACACTGGACACACACACACACACAATGGACACACACACACTGGACACACACACTGGATACACAAACACACCACACACAAACACACACACAGGACACACACTGGACACACACACACACACACACATACACACACACATTCTTTATATAACTTAGTCCAAGTGGTGGTCAGAATGTTTGTCTTAACTAGCCTGATAACTCCAACATGTCTGATATGAACATTGACATAAACCCTCTACATACTTGAGTTTCTCCAGTCTGCAGTGTGGATCCTCCAGTCCAGCAGAGAGCAGTCTGACTCCTGAGTCTCCTGGGTGATTGTAGCTCAGGTCCAGCTCTCTCAGGTGTGAGGGGTTTGACTTCAGAGCTGAGACCAGAGAAGCACAGCCTTCCTCTGTTACTAGACAGCCTGACAGCCTGCAAAGAGTCAAATCATATTAAAACCACACTGCTATTCTTTTGTGGTGAAAATAGTGGCAGTATATATTGTTCAACATATTCAGATATATCAGTGTCCTGAAACCTGACATATCTATTCATAAATTAATGTATCATTATTAGAAATGACAAATTATCAAAGTATTGCTTGTAGAGAAAAAAATGTATATTACAAATATTTGAGTAGACTGACCAGAGCAGTTTAAAAAGCAGTATCAGTCAAAAGACAGACAGTGAGGTATCAGATTTAGATTGTATTGAGTATACAGTCCACACCAAATCTATTTTGACAGTGAAGCTAACATTTTAAATGTGGCTCTATACTCCAACATTTTGGATTTCAGATCAAATGTTTCATATGAGGTGACAGTATATAATGTCACCTTTTATTTGAGGATATTTTCATACATATCTGTTTCAACATTTAGTAATGAAAGCACTTGATGTATATAGTCCCACCATTTGAAGAAGTCATACGTATTCTAACTAATTCACTTATAGTGTATTAAAGTAGTCAAAAGTTTAGTTTTTGGTTGTAAACTCATTGGTTGCATTTGCAGTTTGTTTTGGTTGTGTTTTGGGTTATGTTTTGCCAGATAGTAACTGAATGGTGGATGATGACTGGAGTAATTTTCTGTCTAAGTGAGTAGATAACATGTTTCTAAACACTACTAAATTAATCCTGATGATGCCATGATGAAGAAAAATCATGAATGAATCATGAATAATAATGAGTGAGAAAGTTACAGAGGCTACAACAAAACATGCTAACCTCTCACCATTACCAATAACAGAGGGGGTATGATCCTTGTTCCTCTGTAACTTTCTCATTCACCATCATTCACGATTCATTAACGATTATTCATAATCATGGTAGCATCCACATGAATGTAGAAGTGTTCAGAAACATATTCTATTCTTACTGACAATACAAGTGAAGTGATTCCAAAATGACAGGACATTATTCACCATTCAGTTTCTATTGGGAAAAACATCATCCAAAACACAACCAAGACAAACTGCAAATGTATTCAACACGTTTGTAGAATCACAAGCTTGATGTAATCACTGCAGGTAAGGAATATGGGACCAAATACTAAACTTATGAATACTTTAATATAATATAAGTGAATATGTCCAAATTATTACAACTTTTTCAAATGGGAGAACTAGATACATTAAGTGCTTTCATTTCTAAACAGTAACACAGATATGTATGAATACCCTCAAATAAAAGGTGACATTCTGTACTGTTGCCTAATATGAAACATTCTACCTCAAATCCAAAATGATGGAGCATAGCACCAAATGTAAAACTGTAAGCTTCACTGTCCAAACACATATGGTGTGGACTATGTGTGCCTGGTAAACACATGTGGATCTGGTGAACAGTTATCACTTGTTGACCAACTACAGGAATACAGACCTCAGAGTCTCCAGTTTACAGTGGGGATTCCCCAGTCCAGCAGAGAGCAGCTTCACTCCTGAATCCTTTAGGTCATTGTTACTCAGGTCCAGCTCTCTCAGGTGTGAGGGGTTTGACTTCAGAGCTGAGACCAGAGAAGCACATCCTTCCTCTGTGACTAGACAGCGTGACAGCCTGCAAAGAGTCAAATCATATTAAAATCACACTGCTATTCTTTGGTGTGAAAATATATTCTTTCAACAATTTCAGATACATCAGTGTCCTGAAACCTGCCATATCTATTCATATATACATATGTATATATACAGTACCAGTCAAAAGTTTGGACACACCTACACATTCAAGAGTTTTTCTATATTTCTACTATTTTCTACAGTGTATAATAATAGTGAAGACATCAAAACTATGAAATAACACATATGGAATCATGTAGTAACCAAAAAAGTTTTAAATTAATCAAAATATATTTTATATTTGAGATTCTTCAAATAGCCACCCTTTGCCTTGATGACAGCTTTGCACACTCTTGGCATTCTCTCAACCTGCTTCATGAGGTAGTCACCTGGAATGCATTTCAATTAACAGGTGTGCCTTCTTTAAAGTTAATTTGTGGAATTTCTTTCCTTCTTAATGTGTTTGAGCCAATCAGTTGTGTTGTGACAAGATAGGGGGGTATACAGAAGATAGCCCTATTTGGTAAAAGACCAAGTCAATATTATGGCAAGAACAGCTCAAATAAGCAAAGAGAAATGACAGTCCATCATTACTTTAAGACATGACGGCCTGTCAATACGGAACATTTCAACAACTTTGAAAGATTCTTCAAGTGCAGTCGTAAAAAACATCAAGCGCTATGATGAAACTGGCTCTCATGAGGACCGCCACAGGAATGGAAGACCCAGAGTTACCTCTGCTGCAGAGGATAAGTTCATTAGAGTTAACAGCCTCAGAAATTGCAGCCCAAATAAATGCATCACAGAGTTCAAGTCACAGACACATCTCAACATCAACTGTTCGGAGGAGACTGTGTGAATCAGGCCTTCATGGTCGAATTGCCTCAAATAAATCACTACTAAAGGACACCAATAAGAAGAAGAGACTTGCTTGGGCCAACAAACACAGGCAATGGACATTAGACCTGTGGACATTTGTCCTTTGGTCTGGAGTCCAAATTGGAGATTTGTGGTTCCAACTGATGTGTCTTTGTGAGACGCGGTGTGGGTGAACGGATGATCTCTGCAAGTGTATTTCCCACCGTAAAGCATGGAGGAGGAGGTGTTATGGTGTGGGGGTGCTTTGCTGGTGACACTGTCTGTGATTTATTTAGAATTTAACCACACTTAACCAGCATGGCTACCACAGCATTCTGCAGCGATACGCCATCCCATCTGGTTTGCGCTTAGTGGGACTATCATTTGTTTTTCAACAGGACAATGACCCAACACACCTCCAGGCTGTGTAAGGGCTATTTGACCAAGAAGGAGAGTGATGGAGTGCTGCGTCAGATGACCTGGCCTCCACAATCACCCAACCTCAACCCAATTGAGATGGTTTGGGATGAGTCGGACCGCAGAGTGAAGGAAAAGCAGCCAACAAGTTCTCAGCATATGTGGGAACTCCTTCAAGACTGTTGGAAAAGCATTCCAGGTGAAGCTGGTTGAGAGCATGCCAAGAGTGGGCAAAGCTGTCATCAAGGCAAAGGGTGGCTATTTGAAAAATGTCAAATATAAAATATATTTTCATTTGTTTAACACTTTGTTGGTTACTACATGATTTCATATGTGTTATTTCATAGTTTTAATGTCTTTACTATTATTTTACAATGTAAAAATTGTAAAAATAAAGAAAAACCCTTGAATGAGTAGGTGTGTCCAACTTTTGACTGGTACTGTCTATAAATTAATTAATGTATCATTATTAACAGTAGATAACATGTTTCTAAACACTACTAAATTAATATGTGTGTGTGTGTGTCCAGTGTGTGTGTGTTCAGTGTGTGTGTGTCTGTCCAGAGTGTGTGTGTATGTGTGTGTGTGTCCAGTGTGTGTGTGTGTGTGTGTCCAGTGTGTGTGTGTGTGTCCAGTGTGTGTGTGTTCAGTGTGTGTGTGTCTGTCCAGAGTGTGTGTGTATGTGTGTGTGTGTCCAGTGTGTGTGTGTGTGTGTCCAGTGTGTGTGTGTGTGTCCAGTGTGTGTGTGTCCAGTGTGTGTGTGTGTGTGTGTGTGTGTGTCAAGTGTGTGTGTGTGTGTTCATTGAGTGATACAGGAATACTGACCTCAGAGTCTCCAGTTTACAGTGGGGATTCCCCAGTCCAGCAGAGAGCAGCTTCACTCCTGAATCCGTCAGGTCATTGTTACTCAGATCCAGCTCTCTCAGGTGTGAGGGGTTTGACCTCAGAGCTGAGACCAGAGAATCACAGCCTTTCTTTGTGAGTCCACAGCCTGACAGCCTGACAGAGAGATCATCATGATTTCACAAACACACTGTTAATTTAACACCAGTAGTGTAGAAGGACAATGGCAGATGCATTTGGTTTATTCTCTTAAACAACATTTGATTCATCTTCCGTCTCCTAGAATTGCATGGTCATATTGTTATACTAATGTCAACACCAATGCACTGATTCAGTACGTTTTTCAATTTAATATTATACATTATATACATATTATAATACGTATATTTCTCTAAACTGAATATTTCTTCCTGATGATTAGTACATAAATGTCATTTTATATACTCACAGAGCAGCTCTGGAGGCTTTGACCACTGGCAGCAGCCTCAGAAGACCCTCCTCTGATCTGGAGTATTTCTTCAGGTCAAACACATCCAGCTCCTTTTCTGAAGTCAGCAACACAAAGACCAGAGCTGACCACTGTGCAGGTGACAGTTCTTTTGCTGAGAGACTTCCTGATCTCATGTATCTTTGGATCTCCTCCACTAGAGAATGGTCATTCAGTTCATTCAGACAGTGGAACAGATTGATGCACCTCTCTGGAGAGGGATTCTCCCTGATCTTCTCCTTGATGTACTTGACTGTTTCTTCATGGCTCTGTGAGCTGCTTCTTGTCTTTGTCAGTAGACCTCGTAAGTACTTCTGATTGGACTCCAGTGAGAGGCCCAGAAGGAAGCGGAGGAACAGGTCCAGGTTTCCTGTCTCACTTTGTAAGGCTTTCTCCACAGCACTCTTGTAGACGGTAACTTTATGCTTCTGTCTGATCCTCACAGAAAAGTTGCTGGATGTTGATTGAGGTTCGGCCATTAGATTCTCATTGTTGTTGAAGAATGAGAGGAACACATATACAGCAGCCAGAAACTCCTGAATGCTCAGATGCACGAAGCAGTACACCTTGTCCTGGTACAGCACACATTCCTCTTTAAAGATCTGTGTGCACAATCCTGAGTACACTGAGGCTTCATTGACATCAATGCCAGCCTCTTTCAGGTCTTCTTCATAGAAAATCAGATTGCCATTCACAAGCTGTTGAAAAGCCAGTTTTCCCAGTGACAGAATGCTCTCTTTATTCCAGTGTGGACCTGTCTCTTCTTTCCCAAGATATTTTTCATTCTTCTGTTCGGTATGAAACTCCACAAGGTGTGTGTACATCTCAGTCAGAGTCTTTGGCATCTCTTCTCTCTTATGTTTCAGCATGTGTTCAAGGACTATTGCAGAAATCCAACAGAAGATTGGAATGTGGCACATGATGTGGAGGCTCCTTGATGTCTTTATGTGTGAGATGATTCTGCTGGCCAGGTCCTCATCACTGAATCTCTTCCTGAAGTACTCCTCCTTCTGTGGGTCATTGAACCCTCGTACCTCTGTCACCTGGTGAACACACCCTGAAGGGATTTTATTGGCTGCTGCAGGTCGTGTAGTTATCCAGAGGAGAGCAGAGGGAAGCAGATTTCCCTTGATGAGATTTGTCAGCAGAACATCCACTGAGGTTGACTCTGTGACGTCACAGCAGATCTTGTTCTTCTGGAAGTCTAGGGGCAGTCGGCACTCATCCAGACCATCAAAGATGAACAGAACTTTGTACTTGTCGTAGTTGGAGATTCTTGATTCTTTGGTTTCGATTGAGAAGTGATTGAGAAGTTCAATGAAAGTCTGTTTTTCCTTTTTCATCAAATTCAGCTCCCGAAAAGGGAATGAAAATATAAATTGGACATCCTGATTTGCTTTTCCTTCAGCCCAGTCCAGAATGAACTTCTGCACAGAGACTGTTTTTCCAATGCCAGCGACTCCCTTTGTCAGCACAGTTCTGATAAGTTTGTCTTGTCCAGTTAAGGGTTTGAAGATGTCGTTACATTTGACTGCAGTCTCTGGTCTTGCTTGTTTCCTGGTTGTTGTCTCAATCTGTCTCAGCTCATGTTCATTATTGACCTCTCCTGTTCCACCCTCTGTGATGTAGATCTCTGTGTAGATCTTATTGAGAAGTGTTGGGTTTCCTTGTTTAGCGATCCCCTCAAATACACATTGAAACTTCTTCTTTAGATTAGATTTGAGTTCACGTTGGCAAATCACAGCAAGCTCATCTGAATGAAGAAATAACACAGAGGATATTAATATTACGTCTGTTTTAATGCCTACAGTTTTGTAAAACTGTGTTATAAAGTTTAAAATATAATAATTTATTCTCTTAACTGTCTGTATAAATCTGTAAATATTTTCATAATGCATTACACACTGGTGTGACTGATTATATAATTATTGGTATTCTCTCTCTCTCTCTCTCTCTCTCATTGATGGTATTATTATTGTTGTCTCTCCTCTGTCTCTCCTCTTCTCTGTCTAAATTAATTCAACTCACCCATCACAGCTATTTGATGAGGTCACTAAGTGTTGTCTTAAGGCTGCTACAATATCACTGAGTTACACAGCTACTTTAGCTGTACTTTAGCTACAGCTTTTAAATGTTCTAAAACAGCATTCAACATGAGGCAGACAGCTCTTACTTTTCTCCAGTGTGTCAGCAAGCTCCTTCTGGTTCATTTTCCTCAGGACGTGCAGTGTGATCTTCAGAGCCCCCTCTCTGGCACTGCTCTCCTGCTTCTCATCTTCAGCATCCACCACTTCCTTATCCTGCTTCTGACTCTCAAAGCCTTCTGGGAGTTCTGGACTAAGAATCCTCTTGAACATCTTCAGCTCGTTCTTCACAAATGTCATAATATTCTCTTCAAGCAACTGAAATAAATCAAGTAAATAAGTTAAGCAAGAGACTAAATGCTTTCTCATTAACACATTAATGAATGATTGACAGATCAACTTTACTTGAGGTAAACAAAAACAAATGTACATAACAGGACCACATACACTGAATATGGAGGCCAGGTCTGTTTGATGACTCTGGGATAACTGACCACTGAGAATCTCTGACTCTGATCTCTCCTGTTGGTTTCTGTGGACAAAACATCAGATTACATCTCCTCATCCAGGGAGTACACACACACACACACACACACACACACACACACACACACACACACACACACACAAACACACACAAACACACACAGAGAGGCAATGTAGTGTTGGTTTGACATTGTTTCAGGACTATGAAAATGGAAAAAAGGATTAGCCTATGGATTATGAAAACAACAAAAATGGGAGAGGAGAAATGACTAGAGACAGTGTTGTTTAACTCACTGACAATGACCCATGAGTTATTCTTACCTTTGTTCAGTAGAAAAGTCTCCCTCTCTAAACATTATAGGATGACCCATAGACTTGTCACTCTTCATGGACACACAGCTGGGTACAGGGGAGGCTGGTCTCTCCTGCTTGATTGGGCTTCAACACAACAGAGACAAACATTACATCTCTCATCTACTCTGAGCTCAGATGAGGAAACATAAGAAGAGTTTCATTCCAAAACGCTATATATCCATTTTCAGAAATGTTGGTAAATTAGCTTTTATTGTTTGAATAAATTATGAAAGAGATTGGTGTGTTTCTTCACTATCTAATCATGGTATGCGATTGTTCAATGACAGACATGTATTTATATAAAATCTATCACTTGATGGTTTCATTTCAGAGAGACAAATAATCATGTTTTTTTGCAAAATGCTATATATCTGCCTCACTCTCAAAGAAATAAGTAGTACTGCTAGGTTTTACACTGTCAAATGTGGCCGACCGGCTCAAACTTATGTAGCAAAATTTGAAATTGTGTTTTTTACATTGGACAAAAGTAGAGACTCAGCTAGAAAAAGGTATATCATACACTATAGATGAGGAACAATGGCAAAGTAATTCTGCTTTGAAAGATGATAAACTTGTAATGCTATAAATGGTTATGTTATGGTTGGAAGTAGTAGAATGAACTAGAAAATGTCATATTTTGAAATTCTGAGTAATTACTACTTTAGTAAGGATATACTTTATTCGGTACTACTGCAGTTACTAAATAATTCCAATAGATGGCAGCGTAAGACCATGAATGACATTTCAGAAGGTTAGTTTAGTTTTCTCCCTGGATACACCATCACTCCCCCTCACAGGAAAACTCCTGCACACACTTTTTACTGTCCCTTTCCACACTGCTAACGCAAGAGGAACGACTTAAAAAGCATTTAACAGATTACTGTGAAATAATATAATGATGAATCATGTTCATTATTAGCTATTTTTATGCTCTTGTTTTGAAATTATACTTCATTACTATAACAATTATCAATAAGCCTGAACATAAATTGAGTCACCTCTGGTCGAGAAAAATGTATTTTCCTAGTACATTCATTGTCAGATTCATCAACCAGCAGCGAGCACTCTGCCTTCTAGCACAAGCGAGGGGCATGTTGAGGTACATTTGCTACCCGGGATGGTTGCATGATGTAATTTATTGGCGGGCTGGAAGACGCACTCTTGTCTTATCTATTCCGAGGTTATTTACTCCCAATATCAGATATTAAGATCATTTTTTATAATGCATGTATACTAGGGTTGAGGTTAGTGCATCTGACTAGTGATTATTTACCAGGGGTTCAACACCTGCTATAGTCACTATTTAATTGCTCTTCCAAAAGCAACACGGGTCTAATACGAGATATATAGCTAACTAAAGTAATGAGTGACCATTTTAGATAATCATGGGACATATAGTCTTTGGTTGCATCCTATTTTATGTCAATCAATATTGCTGCTTGTAGCATATAACTGATGCTTCGTGGTCTTATGCTGCCATCTATTGGAAATATTTAGCAATTCAAAGTAATTAATTCATGTACAGACATTGGTGAGGCAGCTGAGAATTAAGTGTATTTTTCTTGTTAATTCCTTAGATCAGTCTCAAACCTGCCCCACCTATCCCACGCCAATTGCTGCTTTCACATAGAGGTGACTAGGTCACCCAGTTCAAACCACATTTGAAAAATGAAACTAATGTGGCTTATTTATCAAGCGTTCTGCCTTGCAATAACACATATCATAAAATAACTAATAACAACGAAAAAACAGCAAAACGCTTGACAGGTGTTGATTAACAAAATAATCAAAATGTTATTTAGTACTATAATTCTATTTACTAAGATAATATTATTACTAAAATAGTTTCTAAAAGTGTTCTAGGCTACCCTAACCTTGAATTAGGGTTATGGTTAAGGCTAAAATAGGTTAAACATATGGTTAGAGTTTCTGTATAGCACTTTGTGATATCTGCTGATGTAAAAAGGGCTTTATAAATACATTTCATTGATTGTTAGGTTTAGGGTTTATATGGCAAAAAACAGTATTGTTTATAGCTCTCTTGCTCCTCCCTGTGGCCTTCTGAGGGTACTACATACCTCATCATGACACCTGCTAGGCTCATAATCTGAGGTAGCAACTGCATCCGATCTACAAATCAATGAGCTAGACCACCCGATTAGACAACAATCACCCCATTATAACCATTTGGTTTGCAACTCAGTGAACCTGCGCAGCATTCGCTCAATTTGATGCCTACAAACAAAGATGTCGATGCATATCAAATTACCCAGCAGCCATATAGAAACAACAAGTCGTCGAAAAAATGGTTATTTCTTAATTAGAAAATGAGTTCTGGATGTTTAAATCGGCCACATCTTGGAAAAGAGGACAGGGACATGCGTTTTGTTTAGATTGTACACTTTTTTCTTAAAAAAATATGGTTAACCATGATCAGAAAATGTTTAATGTTTAATGGCTATCCGCCAGCCATTGCCGGGATTACGGTTCACCACAACGTGTAATCAAGTGAACAGTGAGTGCGCTCACAAAGTAGCTATAACCTTGTTAATAATCAGTTACCAGAGGTAAACCTACAGGGTTAACGCTCACCATGTAGCCGTAACCTTGTTAATAATAAGTTACCTGAGGTAAACCTACAGGGTTAATGCTCACCAAGTAGCCGTAACCTTGTTAATAATAAGTTACCTGAGGTAAACCTACAGGGTTAACGCTCACCAAGTAGCCATAACCTTGGTAATAATAAGTTACCTGAGGTAAACCTACAGGGATAACGCTCACCAAGTAGCCGTAACCTTGTTAATAATAAGTTACCTGAGGTAAACCTACAGGGTTAACGCTCACCAAGTAGCCATAACCTTGGTAATAATAAGTTACCTGAAGTAAACCTACAGGGATAATGCTCACCAAGTAGCTGTAACCTTGTTAATAATAAGTTACCTGAGGTAAACCTACAGGGTCAATGCTCACCAAGTAGCTGTAACCTTGGTAATAATAAGTTACCTTAGGTAAACCTACAGGGTTAACGCTCACCAAGTAGCCGTAACCTTGTTAATAATAAGTTACCTGAGGTAAACCTACAGGGTTAACACTCACCAAGTAGCCGTAACCTTGTTAATAATAAATTACCTGAGGCAAACCTACAGGGTTAACGCTGGCAGGTCTCATTGATAACAATAGTGAAGCTGGCATTGTGATGCAGAACAATGGGCTGGGAATAGAACGTTCTGAAGGCGAGTCGGTGTCACGGAGCTCAATAGAACTAATAGGAGCTGGTAGGGTGAAAAATGCCCAAACATAAGGCTTGTTTTTTCGCAATTACTTCATAACCAGGGACAGAAGGTAAAGTTATGAAATTGGGCTCCATGGCGGATGCAATTAACTAGTTTTATCAGAAATAAACGTTGTAAAAAATGTCACGTGGCGCCCCGAAAATAATATTGAAAAGTTCAGTCCTTGGAGAACCGGACAGAGGGAGCGTAGGCCAGCATCCGTGAACGAGAGAGGGAGAAGCCCTCCACGGTATTTAACAGGTGGAAAAAACAACCAGGGAGCTTATTCAGTCCACAAGAAATGCAGGCAGCCGGTGATGATGTAGTGGTAGCTAGGATAACTAGGATGCTGCCTTTAGAGTAGCTAGCTTAGCTAGCTGTACCGACTGGCTTGGCTAACTAGCAGGTCGTTCGTCTGTCCCTCGAGGATGATGACGAATCCGGTGAACCACACAATAAAGAAGAATAGCGAGTGAAAATGATCTGGCTACATTCATACTGTCACTGACCATTACGCAAAAAAGCAAATTAAACGATAAACTTCGGTGTCTCAACACTGTAACGAACTCTGTCGTTATTCCCCAACATCACCTCAGCCCACTCTGCGAGTAACTGGACAATATGCTTGGCGACAAACCGTACGTGGACACGGACAGTTCTGTACGGGGACGCGGACAGTTCCAGAACGCGGACATGAGCAGAGCCACACAATAAACTAAAAGCAGTCTTTAAAGTCGGGTACATATTCTTTTTTTATTATGTCAAACAAACAAAAAAATAGTTTTTTTAAAACAAGATTTTGAGATCTGGGCACGTATCCAAAAAGCATCTCAGAGTAGAAAAATTGGTCCTCTCTCTCCCCAGACAGACTCATTTAATACTGGGTCGTTACAATCTTTTGAGATCTGGGCCCGTATCCAAAAGGCGTCTCAGAGTAGAAAATGTGTCGTATAAGTGCTGAGAATAAAGCCGTTTTTGTCCTACTCTTATGGGTAAAAATTTAAGCTATGCATGAAGCCTCTTTATTCATAAGTGTCCCACCTATTTGGCAGATATTTAGGACACCTCATGAGCTGTACTAACCAGTTAAGAGGTACCAGCAGGTGTCTTGATAATAGAAACATGCAGCGAGTCAATGGTTTCTGTGCAACATGTAGTTGCTTTGGAGCAGTGGTGACCTGTTATTCAGGGCAGAGCCCCACCTGTTTAGCAGATGCTCTTACCCAGAGTGATTTACAGTAAGTGCATTCATCTTAAGATAGCTAGGTGAGACAACCAGATAATACAGTCAAATATACAGGATACGAACATTCCATTTCAGCAAAACAATGGATATATTGCGTTTTGCAATAAAAATAATAATTATTATATACATCTAAAATCTATTAATTAAACATCTGAGAACAGTAATATTGAAGGTACCCATAAGCAACCATTTCTGATTAAAAAACACATGTGAAAGATTTTGGAAATAGCATTTAGGAAATAAACTCTTAATAATTCTTAAACAAAATTGTCATCTCACCTCTTAGCTTTGGTGTCATGTTCCCCAGAGAGACTCATTTTAGAGGCAGGGCCCCCCTCCTCTCTCTCCCCAGAGAGACTCATTTTAGAGGCAGGGGCCCCCTCCTCTCTCTCCCCAGAGAGACTCATTTTAGAGGCATGGACCCCCTCCTCTCTCTCCCCAGAGAGACTCATTTTAGAGGCAGGGCCCCCCTCCTCTCTCTCCCCAGAGAGACTCATTTTAGAGGCAGGGCCCCCCTCCTCTCTCTCCCCAGAGAGACTCATTTTAGACCACTGACCCCTAAACAGAGATCCAACATGTTGGTTGTAGTTAACACAGTAATTCTTGAATGTGAATTGTTATAATTTATTAATTATCTCTTACAAAACATTTACTAACAGACATATCGAAACAGTCAGGCGATTTAATGCAATCACATGAATATGTAGTTGTGACATCTCTTCACCATGGTAACTGTCAATAATAATAATAAGTCACTGTTTGTTAAGGTAGTTATAGACAGTGCAGCAACACAAGGCCATGTCTCACACTTATTTGTATTCATTAAAAGTCAGCCATTTATTATCTTTAAATCTGTTCTTTTCTAAACGTATCTGAGAATGTAGACATAAGGGCTAAAACAGGCTTGATTGATCTGGGGGGGATCAGTGATCTATACAGAAAGGTTTTTTGCAACAATTAAGAGATTTTATATTATTTAAAGTAGGCTAGGTTATAATGTATAACAGTAATTTTTTGTGTAAAGCAGATCAAGGTCTATACCTCAGCCAGTGGTGACCCGTCATTCAGGGCAGGTGGCCTTTCCTGTTTTGCATGTTATTGTGGCATTAATACATGTCACATGTCAGTTTGCTAACAATGTAAAAAAAATATATATATAGCATTGAGTTAATAAAGCAGCATACAAATATGGTCTCTTTTTTGTTTTCTTGAGTAAGGCAGCTCCAAAATGCAGGTGTTTCAGCCTAGCTCAGTGCTTTCTGTGGTGGTGGGGCAAGCCAGAAGAAAATTCAGAGCGCTGCGCCGTGAATGGCTCAGTGTTCTGTCACTCATGGGGACACTACGTCACTGCCAAGTCTAAGGGTAGAGCTAGAAAATTCAAGCCCCTTGGGTGCTGCCACAGAGTTACATTAGAAGTGCCCATCCAAGAAGGTCATTGGCCAACAGATAAAATGACGTCAAATCACATTATATCTACAGTAGCTTTGATTGGACTGATCAGGTCAACATCATACTTTCAAAATCTTAGCCAGCAGTCATCATCATGAATCAGGTCGACAATCTACAGGCAAATCCTTTTTAATCCTTGTCATATGAAGAGAAATAATGAAGAGAAATGATAGGACAGCTGTTGGGACTCTGCTGTTGGGACTCTGCGGTTGGGACTCTTCTGTTGGGACTCTGCTGTTGGGACTCTGCTGTTGGGACTCTGCTGTCGGGACTCTGCTGTTGGGACTCTGCTTTATGTAGGCCCTAACAGTTTGTGGGCACCGTTTCTCACCGTTATAGTGCAATGAATGTATTGTTTAGTGTTGTGTTGTGGAGTGGCTTTGCTGGCATGCATCCCCCTTTATTTATGTTTTGCCCCACCAAGATTGACATGCTAAAATCACCACTGACCTCAGCTATAGCCTAGATGACCAGCCTAAACCTGTTCAGATCAGTTCCCATAACGTTATAACAGTAACAGTAGCAGGAGCCTAGTCCTGATACAGATGGAGGTCTATACCTCAGCTATAGCCTACATATCCTAGATGACCAGCCTAAACCTGTTCGGATCAGTTCCCATAACGTTATAGACCTAACAGTAGCAGGACAGAGCTTGTAGCCTAGGCATGGTATTTTACACACCATTTCAAATGGAGACCATCAGGTTGGTCAGCATGATAAGTGATCATAGCTCAAAACTACTCTGACTATTGAATGTCTGACGTCAACCTTTTTTTTTTTTTTTTTTTTTAGTCATTTAGCAGACGCTCTTATCCAGAGCGACTTACAGGAGCAATTAGGTTTAAGTGCCTTGCTCAAGGGCACATCGACAGATTTTTCACCTAGTCGGCTCGGGGATTAGAACCAGCGACCTTTCGGTTACTGGCACAACGCTCTTAACCACTAAGCTACCTGCCGCCCCAGTAATAGTCTGTAGTTTAGCCTAGACCTACGAGGGTCTGCCCGTCTTTCCTACATATCAACACATTTATCCGACTTCTAATGTTACCGAGAAATACGTGCCACAGTTTCAACAGCCATTGTGTAACTGCGTAGGCTACACACTTACTTTCACGTTCATATGAGGAAATCACATAACTTCTGACAGTCGCTGGTGCAGCCGCCTGTTCTCTTGCAGATGAAGTAGCTTTTATAGGCGACTCATTCAACCAGCCTAAACAACAGGAAATAAAAGATGTCAAATGGTCAAAAGTCAAGCCTGATATAGCCATGTACATCAAAGAGAGGTGTATTGCTACAGATGTAGGATCTTAATTTTAGCCAGTTTGCTACAGCAGGAAAATTTTCCTGCAGCAACAGGACATTTGAATTATTATGTGAATGGCCGGCATGGATGTAGCTCAGTTGGTAGAACATGGCATTTGCAACGCCAGGGTTGTGGGTTCGATTCCAGTATAAAAAATAAAAATGGATGTAAGTCGTTCGGGATAAGAGCGTCTGCTAAATGACTAAAATGTAAAAAATCACCATGTAGAATTATGTGTACAGATGTAGGATCTTAATTTGATCACCCCCCTCTGCAGAATAACTTTCCCTCAACGCAGTAAATGTAAAACTTGTAGTGTTTTTGAGGTTTTAAGGTTTTGATGCTTCTGAAGTTTGTAATTTCCACTTAGAAATGCCAGACTTGAGTTTCCCTTACTAAAAATGTATCAACCGATACAAAAATGTCCATTAATTATAAATCACTTTTCCTGTTGCTGTATGAATATTTTCCTGCTGTAGCAAACTGGCTCAAATTAAGATCCTACATATGTACATGCAAATGTACTTAGGCGAATAAAGGTGATTCTGATTCTGCAAAGGTTGAGTCTCTAGATTCCCTTGTTGCTCTGGGGAAATAATGAAATGGAAATCATGGGCAATTTAAACTGGGACTGGTTATCTCCAAACTTTGAGACCATGTCATTTGTTATATTTCACCCAATTGATAAAGGAAGCTAGAAGGCTGAACCCAGAAGACAACTCTAAATAAACACTAACTGATATTATCCTAAAATCCTTTCACTCATATTGTTGTGTCTCTTTGTTCAACGGACGTCGGGTAGCCTGTGATATTAATATTGTAGCAAACAGCGGGACAGGGCAGTGAACCCAGGTCGCTGGCCAAAACTAGGTTAACCCTATTGCTGCGATGGGAAATGTAACCTGTCTCACACTGCCCCCTATAAAAGCAAGTCTTGTGCTTCGACTACTCAGACCCCTCACACATCCGGGCCGTGCAATCTGAGGGCCTCACAGACACCATACTACTTCTGACACCAATGTAGCAAACAGCGGGGCAGGGAAGTGAACCCAGGTTGCACTTGTAAAAAGGCAAACAACCTACGCATCGCGCCATTGGCGCCAATTGGGTTACTTGGTTGGAATTGCATCATAGTACATGGGAATAATGATGCATTTTATTTAGTAAAGTGGTTTCTTGCATCAAACACAACAACATTTTCAGTCACCTCCTCCTTGTGTGAAGGACAAGTAGATAAACAGGTTAATGTCAAGCTCTGCATGTTTTTTGGAATGTCTCATGGAATGTAGGCTTACGTTGAACACCACACATTGGCTGCTACTGTAGGCTGAATGATAGAACAGCTATTTCCATGTTAAATGTTATTGGAGGCCTTTTTTACATTATGATCAAATAGCCTACTTGGTCTCTGTTAAAACTGTAACTTAAAGTGGGTACAGCCTCAGTGTTCACAGTAAACTCACGCCGGAAGTTGCACATATCGCTACACTATAGTAGAACTATGATACAATTACATTTATCATACGAAATGTGAAATGTAGAACTATGACGAATGAATATTGATGTATTGAATTCACAGGAGGTTGGTGGCACCTTAATTGGGGAGGACGGGCTTGTGGTAATGGCTGGAGCGGAATAGGTGGAATGGTATCATTAATATGAGCCGTCCTCCCCTCAGCAACCTCCACTGATTGAATTTGACTTGCCCACGTCCAGTTAGTGCCATTTTGTATGATTAAACTGTCAAGTCATTATATATTTTCCATTCTGAGAGCACCTTCCTGATGACTGGCACTCTGTACATTCCTATGGATGAGGCCTGAGCTGGAATGTGAAGATAACTGAAGCTAGCTAACTTTAGAAAACCAGTATATCTAGCTAGCATCATAGTACACCCCTCAGGCTAAGTTCAGGTTACAGCATCAGGCAGACATCAACAGCCGAGTTGTAGGCTACAACCTGGGTCGTATTCAATAGTTTACACAGCAGCCAACAGTTTTGCAACAATGCATAAACAGTTTACTCCAAACGCTGTACAACGTGACCTAAACGGTTTCTGTTGCCAAACGTTTTGCTACGGTGGGCACTAATGAACACACACAACCTGTTTTGAGGAAGTGTAAGTTGTTGTTAGTCTTTCCACAGTATTTATTTGTCTCTCTTTCACACAACATACCTTCCTGAGTGAAAAGAGTTAACAGTAGATTAGAAAGAGAAAATGTTGTTGCTTGTTGTGTTTTAAGCCTGTTTTGAGAAGACAAGTCTATAGACCTATGATACAGTACACTCTTAGAAAAAAGAGTTCCAAAAGGGTCCTCTGGCTGTCCCCATAGGAGAACGCTTTTGGGTTCCAGGTAGAACCCTTCTGCCTTCCATGTAGAACCCTCTGTGGAAAGGATTCTTCATGGAACCCAAAAGGGTTCTACCTAGGACCAAAAAGGGTTCTACAAAGGGTTCTCCTATGGGGACAGCCAAATAACCCTTTTAGATTCTAGATAGTGTAGGAGCGATCACCCTGGGGCACACAGATGGAAACAGAACGAATTCACCCCACGCATCTAATTTATATCCAAAACATGTTAAGGAGAGTAGGCCTATTATAACACTGTCCACAAAACATATCATCAACTATATTAATACACATAACTATATCATCAACGATATGAATACACAACAATATAATGAACTATATCAATACACATAACAATATCATCAACTATATTAATACACATAACAATATCATCAACTATATGAATACACATAACAATATCATCAACTATATTAATACACATAACAATATCATCAACTATATTAATACACATAACAATATCATCAACTATATGAATACACATAACAATATCATCAACTATATTAATACACATAACAATATCATCAACTATATTAATACACATAACAATATCATCAACTATATGAATACACATAACAATATCATAAACTATTTGAATTCACATAACAATATCATCAACTATATTAATATCATAACAATTGTCGTCTTACCTTTTATATGTCTCTCAATAGAAGTAGAGTCTGGAATGATCATTCGGTGGTGGAAAGTTCCTTTAGTTTGTTCTGCTCATTTCCATATCAGGTTCTACCTGTTCTCTCTCCCACTCCCTGTCTCTTTATAGCTCTTACAATGTGCCTTGGCATACATTCTACAAGGGTCTGGAACTCCAAATGTAGTTCTGATTTAGTGTTCCAAATGAAAACAATTTGATTAAACTGGTTAATATGGTTAAAATACATTAAGACTGAGTAATGCTGTGATTGTTTTTATTATTTTGTATTGAAATGTTTGACTTTATTTTCCCTATGTCCTTTCAATATAGGAACAATTTGTGAAATGACAGCCTTCTGTAAATATGGACAAAAGTCTATGGATTCATTTTATGGTATGTGTCTTGCAACATTATGTAAAATGACAGGTTGAGAAATTATGTAAAATGACAGGTGCATATGTGAGAAGGAACGCAAACTGTCTCCCTATGTGTGTGCCATCCCTAAACATCAAGTGTTTGTGGTTCATTAAAATGTTTATTGTCAAGGTTGAAAAAAGAAAAAAAAAGTATATTGAACTCTATTGAAGGGATGTGACATCATTCTTCCACAAGAAATTCCATAATTTAGTGTTTTGTTGATGGTTGTCTTCAATTGGGTTGAGACCTGGTGACTGAGACGGCCATGGCATATTGTGAAACATCAGCAAGTTCAGCAGTCTTCATCATTTTTTTACATTACATTACATTTTAGTCATTTAGCAGACGCTCTTATCCAGAGCGACTTACAGGAGCAATTAGGCTTAAGTGCCTTGCTCAAGGGCACATTTACGTCATTTAGCAGACGCTCTAGTCCAGAGCGACTCACAAATTGATGCATTCACCCTATAGCCAGTGGGATAACCACTTTACATTTTTTTTTTTTTTTTTGGGGGGGGGGGGGGGGTTAGAAGGATTACTTTATCCTATCCCAGGTATTCCTTAAAGAGGTGGGGTTTCAAATGTCTCTGGAAGGTGGTGAGCGACTCCGCTGTGTGTGGGGGGGGGGAGCTTCATCAATGAAGCTCCTGCCAAACGTGCCCCAACAATCACCAATCGTTAAGCTCTTCCTGAGCAGGGTTGCAGTCTTTCTTCGTTGCAGCTCCTCTCTCCCCAGGGGTATCAGCTCCTCTCTCCCCAGGGGTAGTAGCTCCTCTCTCCCCAGGGGTAACAGCTCCTCTCTCCCCAGGGGTAGCAGCTCCTCTCTCCCCAGGGGTATCAGCCCCTCTCTCCCCAGGGGTAGCAGCTCCTCTCTCCCCAGGGGTATCAGCTCCTGTCTCCCCAGGGGTAACAGCTCCTCTCTCCCCAGGGGTAACAGCTCCTCTCTCCCCAGGGGTATCAGCTCCTCTCTCCCCAGGGGTAGCAGCTCCTCTCTCCCCAGGGGTAACAGCTCCTCTCTCCCCAGGGGTAACAGCTCCTCTCTCCCCAGGGGTATCAGCTCCTCTCTCCCCAGGGGTAGCAGCTCCTCTCTCCCCAGGGGTATCAGCTCCTCTCTACCCTAAGATTTGAAGACATCGGTGGCTTAGCTCACAGCCAGTAGGAGGGTCCGGGAAGGAATTTCAACAGCTAAACCATGAATACATCACCAGTGTATTGCCAAAAACCACTCAAGAACTTCAAATATAGACTCTGACCTGTCCAATGAGCCAAACTGATTAAATAATCCCACAGTACCTAAACACACACTCTCTCTCTCTCTCTCTCTCTCTCTCTCTCTCTCTCTCTCTCTCTCTCTCTCTCTCTCTCTCTCTCTCTCTCTCTCTCTCTCTCTCTCTCTCTCTCTCTCTCTCTCTCTCTCTCTCTGCAGTAATTAGAATCCCTATATCAGCTTTTAGTGATAGTCTACTGTGTGTTCTCCCCTCCTCTGTCTCTCTCCATCACTTTCTCTGTGTCGTCTATTGATGTCTCTCATCTTGTCTGGTGTCTCTCTCCATCAACAGAAATATTGGTGAGGGTTAGGCCTACTCCAATACAACATTGAAAACATGAAAACATGACTACATAACACCATTAAATACAGTTGGAATATAGTTACAACACTCAAACTGTTTCCATCAAACAGAAAAACAACAAGAAAGCTGGATAAACACATTTAGATTACATACTGCACTTTGCTTCTGCATTACCAAGACAGCTGTTTAAGGTCATACAAAGGCAGAGTGCAGTATCAGCATTTAAGGGGTCATAGGTCAGATCAGTGGTCATGGTTGATATGCATGGACCATAAACCCCAATTTTAAAGCCATTTTTCTCAGATTCACTGTTTGCGTAGACTGCTCTTTGCCTTTGTAGGGCAGTAGTTCAGGTGGCTTCCCTTGCCCTTAGTCTGCCTCCTGCCCCTCCTATCGCCATGGAGACACCTTCCTGAAAACAATGACTCCATACTTTGCTGAAACCTGTTCTGCCAGTTCATGTCCTTAAAGATGAATGTTGGAATGTTCCAATGTGGTTACCCCAAAAAGATGCCAAGATAGATCACACATCCATAACTGGTTTCCTGCTTGTAGCAGGCCGCGTTCACAGGAATCCTTTTCTCTAACTATAAGTCATATGATTTCATGAGAATATTTTTCTGGAATGAGAGTGTAATGCAAGTCAAGGCGTCCTTGGATGAATGTCAACAAGATTTATAACCAGCATTGTTAAATTAACTGTTGTAATAAATAAATAAAATATTTGTAAATGTATTGTCACAGACACCGGATGGATGCAGTGAAATGTGTTGTTTTACAGGGTCATAGTAGTACGGCGCCCCCTGGAGCAAATCAGGTGTAAGTGCCTTGCTTAAGGGCACAGACAGATTTTTACCTTGACGGCTCAGGTATTCGAACCAGCAACCTTTCAGTTACTGGCCCCACTAGGTAATCTTACCATACCAGTTCACGCCCTAAAAGAAGACATTTATCAGGAATACTTTATCCTATCCCAGGTATTCCTTAAAGAGGTGGGGTTTCAAGTGTCTCCGGAAGGTGGTGAGTGACTCCGCTGTCCTGGCGTCGTGAGGGAGCTTGTTCCACCATTGGGGTGCCAGAGCAGCGAACAGTTTTGACTGGGCTGAGCGGGAGCTATGCTTCCGCAGAGGAAGGGGAGCCAGCAGGCCAGAGGTGGATGAACGCAATGCCCTCGTTTGGGTGTAGGGACTGATCAGAGCCTGAAGGTACAGAGGTGCCGTTCCCCTCACTGCTCCATAGGCAAGCACCATGGTCTTGTAGCGGATGCGAGCTTCAACTGGAAGCCAGTGGAGTGTGCGGAGGAGGGGGGTGACGTGAGAGAACTTGGGAAGGTTGAACACCAGACGGGCTGCGGCGTTCTGGATGAGTTGTAGGGGTTTAATGGCACAGGCAGGGAGGCCAGCCAACAGCGAGTTGCAGTAGTCCAGACGGGAGATGACAAGTGCCTGGATTAGGACCTGTGCCGCTTCCTGTGTAAGGCAGGGTCGAACTCTCCGAATGTTGTAGAGCATGAACCTGCAGGAGCGGGTCACCACCTTGATGTTGGCGGAGAACGACAGGGTGTTGTCCAGTGTCACGCCTAGGCTCTTCGCACTCTGGGAGGAGGACACAGCAGAGTTGTCAACCGTGATGGCGAGATCATGGAACGGGCAGTCCTTCCCCGGGAGGAAGAGCAGCTCCGTCTTGCCAGGGTTCAGCTTGAGGTGGTGATCCGTCATCCATACTGATATGTCTGCCAGACATGCAGAGATGCGATTCGCCACCTGGTTATCAGAAGGGGGAAAGGAGAAGATTAGTTGTGTATCGTCAGCGAAGCAATGATAGGAAAGGCCATGTGAGGATATGACAGTGCCAAGTGACTTGGTGTATAGGGAGAAAAGGAGAGGGCCTAGAACTGAGCCCTGGGGGACACCAGTGGTGAGAGCACGTGGTGCGGAGACAGCTTCTCGCCACGCCACTTGGTAGGAGCGACCGGTCAGGTAGGACGCAATCCAGGAGTGAGCCGCGCCGGAGATGCCCAGCTCGGAGAGGGTGGAGAGGAGGATCTGATGGTTCACAGTATCAAAGGCAGCAGACATGTCTAGAAGGACAAGAGCAGAGGAGAGAGAGTTAGCTTTAGCAGTGCGGAGAGTCTCCGTGACACAGAGAAGAGCAGTCTCAGTTGAATGACCAGTCCTGAAACCTGATTGGTGTGGATCAAGAAGGTCATTCTGAGAGAGATAGCAAGAGAGTTGGCTAAAGACGGCACGCTCAATAGTTTTGGAAAGAAAAGAAAGAAGGGATACTGGTCTGTAGTTGTTGACATCAGTGGGGTCGAGTGTTGGTTTTTTGAGAAGGGGAGCAACTCTCGCTCTCTTGAAGACGGAAGGGACATGGCCAGTGGTCAGGGATGAGTTGATCAGCGAGGTGAGGTAGGGGAGAAGGTCACCGGAGATGGTCTGGAGAAGGGAGGAGGGGATGGGGTCAAGCGGGCAGGTTGTTGGGCGGCCTGCAGTCACAAGTCGCAGGATTTTATCTGGAGAGAGAGGGGAGAAAGAAGTCAAAGCATAGGGTAGGGCAGTGTGAGCAGGACCAGCAGTGTCATTAGACTTAACAAACGAGGATCGGATGTCGTCAACCTTCTTTTCAAAGTGGTTGACGAAGTCATCCACAGAGAGAGAGGAGGGGGGGGGGGGGGGGGATTCAGGAGGGAGGAAAATGTGGCAAAGAGCTTCCTAGGGTTAGAGGCAGATGCTTGGAATTTAGAGTGGTAGAAGGTGGCCTTAGCAGCAGAAAGAGATGAAGAAAATGTAGAGAGGAGGGAGTGAAAAGATGCCAAGTCGGCAGGGAGTTTAGTTTTCTTCCATTTCCGCTCCGCGGCCCGGAGCTCTGTTCTGTGAGCTCGCAATGAGTCATCAAGCCACGGAGCTGGAGGGGAGGACCGAGCCGGCCGGGAGGATAGGGGACACAGAGAGTCAAATTCTGCCGTACAATTACAAACTGCTGCTACACATTTGGTCAAAGATGAGTTCAGACCTAAATCAGTCTTCGTATTATCTGTTATATCTTGTGACAAAGTGTCCTGGTTCAATTATCTTCAGTTTCAGAGAAAATGGAGGGTCAAATTTGCTGTAACTACAAAATCCCAGTAAAAACCAAGGAAACAACAGTAAGTGAGGTTACTGCCATCTGGCTTTGTTCCACCATGTTCTACTGCAGTTACTACAGTTTTCCTTGGTATTCTATCAGGCTCTGAGTTCAGGCCATCCCGACCATGACACTCACCCTCACACACTCCATGAGACAGCCAGTGGTCCAGTTATCACCAGAAGAAAACATGGCACAATCCCGCGGAAACATTATGGTTTAACTCGCATTGAAATGCAAAATACCCAGATAATGGTAAGAAATTTAGCAAACAAAATATTGAAACGCTCGCTAACATAAAGAAAAGGACAGCATTGATATTAATACAAAGTCACATAAGTATAAACATTCTCCGTGATGAAATAGTTCTTACCTTATGGATAAAAAACAGCTTGAGGGTTGCTACAATACAACATTCAAAACATGAAAACACAACTACACAACACCATTAAAAACAACAAGAAAGCTGGATAAACACATTTAGATTTTTTAGATACTGCACTTTGCTTCTGCATGACCCATACAGCTGTTTAAGGTCATACAAAGGCAGAGTGCAGTATCAGCATTATAGGGGTCATAGGTCAGATCAGTGGTCATAATACGATGATACATCAGTGCATTTACACTTATCTACCTACGACATATTTGGCTGAACAGCAAAAACAACTTTAAAGCCTTCTTTGTCTGCAGTTGTACTGTTTTCTAGTTGATGCTCTTTGCCTTTGTAGGGCCGTTTATTCAAGCAGTTTAACGGACAACAACTCTTAATGCAATCACGGGGAAAACACTTTTGAAACACAGTTTTGACCTTTGTTAAAAAAAGAGGGGGATCCAAGCTTTCCATTGATATCACGTTTATTTCTATACTCCTACAATTGCGCTAATTCATTGTTTTAAAAATGCAGTTACAACCGGAGTATCAAGCATGGTTTAGGATCATTCAAAACAGAGCTCTTAAAGGGGCAACGGCATCTTAAAACCGGAGTATCAAGCATGGTTTAGGATCATTCACAACAGAGCTCTTAAAGGGGCAACGGCATCTTAAAACCGGAGTATCAAGCATGGTTTAGGAACATTCACAACAGAGCTCTTAAAGGGGCAACGGCATCTTAAAACTGGAGTATCAAGCATGGTTTAGGAACATTCACAACAGAGCTCTTAAAGGGGCAACGGCATCTTAAAACTGGAGTATCAAGCATGGTTTAGGAACATTCACAACAGAGCTCTTAAAGGGGCAACGGCATCTTAAAACCGGAGTATCAAGCATGGTTTAGGATCATTCGCAACAGAGCTCTAACAATTTCACAACATTCAGTTCAGTGTTAGTGGCTGTTGCTGTGGTTGAATGATGTTGCTTGCAGAATGCAGCCTTGGTGCACCATGGTCTCCCTGTTGGGATCCTGCACTCAGTAGGAGGTAAACCCTGTGATGATGGTGCCGGGTTTTGTGCCATCATTTGCATGAATGCCTCAGAGGCGTCGTGGTCAAGTTCAGTCCAGTTTATTTTACTGTGATCCACTGAACTTTTCCTTGTTTACGTTTGAGGTTTTAACCTTGGAGTGTGTGACTGTCACCGGCCCCAGTATGACCAGGTGGTGTCTCCAGTATGACAAAATCAAATCAAATCAAATGTTATTTGTCACATACACGTGTTTAGCAGATGTTATAGCGGGTGTAGTGAAATGCTTGTGCTTCTAGCTCCGACAGTGCAGTAATATCTAACAAGTAATATCTAACAATTTCACAACATATACCCAACACACACAAATCTAAGTATGGAATGGAATTAAGAATATATACATTTATGGACAAGCAATGACAGAGCAGCATGGACTAAGATACAGTAGTATATTATAGAATACAGTATATACATATGAGATGGGTAGTGCAAGATATGTAAACATTATTAAAGTGACTAGTGTTCCATTTCTTAAAGTGGCCAGTGATTTCAATAGGCAGCAGCAGCATCTAATGTGCTAGTTAGTGATGGCTATTTAACAGTCTGATGGCCTTGAGATAGAAGCTGTCTTTCAGTTTCTCGGTCCCAGCTTTGATGCACCTGTACTGACCTCGCCTTCTGGATGATAGCGGGGTGAACAGGCAGTGGCTCGGGTGGTTGATGTCCTTGGTGATCTCTTTGGCCTTCCTGTGACATGACTGGTGTCTCCAGTGAGACCAGGTGGTGTCTCCAGTGAGACCAGGTGGTGTCTCCAGTGAGACCAGGTGGTGTCTCCAGTGACACCAGGTGGTGTCTCCAGGGAGACCAGGTAGTGTCTCCAGGGAGACCAGGTGGTATCTCCAATGAGACCAGGTGGTGTCTCCAGGGAGACCAGGTAGTGTCTCCAGGGAGACCAGGTGGTATCTCCAGTGAGACCAGGTGGTGTCTCCAATGAGACCAGGTGGTGTCTCCAGTGAGACCAGGTGGTGTCTCCTATGAGACCAGGTGGTGTCTCCAATGAGACCAGGTGGTGTCTCCAATGAGACCAGGTGGTGTCTCCAATGAGACCAGGTGGTGTCTCCAGTGAGACCAGGTGGTGTCTCCAATGAGACCAGGTGGTGTCTCCAGTGAGACCAGGTGGTGTCTCCAGTGAGACCAGGTGGTGTCTCCAGTGAGACCAGGTGGTGTCTCCAGTGAGACCAGGTGGTGTCTCCAGTGAGACCAGGTGGTGTCTCCAGGGAGACCAGGTAGTGTCTCCAGGGAGACCAGGTGGTATCTCCAGTGAGACCAGGTGGTGTCTCCAATGAGACCAGGTGGTGTCTCCAATGAGACCAGGTGGTGTCTCCAGTGAGACCAGGTGGTGTCTCCAATGAGACCAGGTGGTGTCTCCAGTGAGAACAGGTGGTGTCTCCAATGAGACCAGGTGGTGTCTCCAATGAGACCAGGTGTTGTCTCCAGTGAGACCAGGTGGTGTCTCCTATGAGACCAGGTGGTGTCTCCAATGAGACCAGGTGGTGTCTCCAGTGAGACCAGGTGGTGTCTCCTATGAGACCAGGTGGTGTCTCCTATGAGACCAGGTGGTGTCTCCTATGAGACCAGGGCACTGCTCACAGAAGTTTCTTCTTTCTCTGTAGCTTTGTTTCCTTGATTGTAATCTTGTTTCCTTTCCTAGTCTCCTTTCCTTTGTTTCTTGATGCTTTGAGTTTTGCTGTTATGGCTGCAATCTCAGTTTCCATTGCCACTTTTCTTTCCTTGCTTGCAATTCCGCGTGCTCCTTTTCCAAAGCGTGTTTTTGCTTCAAGCCAGCAGCACGTTCTACAAGAACAGCACGTTCAGCTTCAGCTTCAGGTTCCATTCGAGATATGGAGTTGCTGATGACCTTCCACTGGTGAAATTCCTTCCACTTGACTTGGTCGAACTAGAGAGACACCAGTCTGAAAGATCAACATGCTCCCTCTCCTCCTTAAACAATTGCTGCACTGAATATTGGAGGGCAATGAATGTGTTCATGTGCTGCTGCAACACTCTTCTGGCTTTGTTCATAGCCCTCACAGGCTTCACATTTCCAGTTAGTCTCTTCTTGAAGATGTATGTTTCCTTATTTGATTTCAATGATTGTTTCCACACAAAAATAGGTTCATAAAAATGTAGCAAACACTTTCCAACGTTTCAAATTCGTAAAAGCACCCTGTTGGCACTTACAACTTGTCTTCCCAGTTTCCAGTTGACAGGCAGAGCTTGGCATCAATTCAGTCTATTCCATTGGGCGCGTCTGGGACGCAGCTTTTAACAAGAAGGGGGCGCGCAGAGGAAAGAAGGGGGCGAGCAGAGGAAAGAAGGGGGCGCCAGAGGAAAGAAGGGGGCGCGCAGAGGAAAGAAGGGGGCGAGCAGAGGAAAGAAGGGGGCGCGCAGAGGTAAGAAGGGGGCGCGCAGAGGAAAGAAGGGGGCGCGCAGAGGAAAGAAGGGGGAGCGCAGAGGAAAGAAGGGGGCGAGCAGAGGAAAGAAGGGGGCGCCAGAGGAAAGAAGGGGGCGCGCAGAGGTAAGAAGGGGGCACGCAGAGGAAAGAAGGGTGCGCGCAGAGGAAAGAAGTGGGCGCGCAGAGGAAAGAAGGGGGCGCGCAGAGGAAAGAAGGGGGCGCGCAGAGGAAAGAAGGGGGCGCGCAGAGGAAAGAAGGGGGCGCGCAGAGGAAAGAAGGTGGCGGCAGAGGAAAGAAGGGGGCGGCAGAGGAAAGAAGGGGGCGGCAGAGGAAAGAAGGGGGCGCGCAGAGGAAAGAAGGGGGCGCGCAGAGGAAAGTTGGGGGCTTGCAGAGGAAAGAAGGGGGCGCGCAGAGGAAAGAAGGGGGCGGCAGAGGAAAGAAGGGGGCGGCAGAGGAAAGAAGGGGGCGCGCAGAGGAAAGAAGGGGGTGCGCAGAGGAAAGAAGGGGGCGCGCAGAGGAAAGAAGGGGGCGCGCAGAGGAAAGAAGGGGGCGCGCAGAGGAAAGAAGGGGGCGCGCATAGGAAAGAAGGGGGCGCGCAGAGGAAAGAAGGGGGCGCGCAGAGGAAAGAAGGGGGCGCAAAAATCCAGAAAATCACATTGTATGATTTTTAAGTAATTAATTTGCATTTTATTGCATGACATACGTATTTGATCCATCAGAAAAGCAGAACTTAATATTTGGTACAGAAACCTTTGTTTGCAATTACAGAGATCATACGTTTCCTGTAGGTCTTGATCAGGTTTGCACACACTGCAGCAGGGATTTTGGCCCACTCCTCCATACCTTCTCCAGATCCTTCAGGTTTCGGGGCTGTCGCTGGGCAATACGGACTTTCAGCTCCCTCCAAAGATTTTCTATTGCGTTCAGGTCTGGAGACTGGCTAGGCCACTCCAGGACCTTGAGATGCTTCTTACGGAGCCACTCCTTAGTTGCCCTGGCTGTGTGTTTCGGGTCGTTGTCATGCTGGAAGACCCAGCCACGACCCATTTTCAATGCTCTTACTGAGGGTTGTTGGCCAAGATCTCGCGATACATGGCCCCATCCATCCTCCCCTCAATACGGTGCAGTCGTCCTTTCCCCTTTGCAGAAAAGCATCCCCAAATAATGATGTTTCCACCGCCATGCTTCATGGTTGGGATGGTGTTATTGGGGTTGTACTCATCCTTCTTCTTCCTCCAAACACGGTGAGTGGAGTTTAGACCAAAAAGCTCTATTTTTGTCTCATCAGACCACATGACCTTCTCCCATTCCTCCTCTGGATCATCCAGATGGTCATTGGCAAACTTCAGATGGGCCTGGACATACGCTAGCTTGAGCAGGGGGACATTGCGTGCGCTGCAGGATTTTAATCCATGACGGCGTAGTGTGTTACTAATGGTTTTCTTTGAGACTGTGGTCCCAGCTCTCTTCAGGTCATTGACCAGGTCCTGCCGTGTAGTTCTGGGCTGATCCCTCACCTTCCTCATGATCATTGATGCCCCATGAGGTGAGATCTTGCATTGAGCCCCAGACCGAGGATGATTGACCGTCATCTTGAACTCCTTCCATTTTCTAATAATTGCGCCAACAGTTGTTGCCTTCTCACCAAGCTGCTTGCCTATTGTCCTGTAGCCCATCCCAGCCTTGTGCAGGTCTACAATTTTATCCCTGATGTCCTTACACAGCTCTCTGGTCTTGGCCATTGTGGAGAGGTTGGAGTCTGTTTGATTGAATGTGTGGACAGGTGTCTTTTATACAGGTAACGAGTTCAAACAGGTGCAGTTAATACAGGTAATGAGTGGAGAATAGGAGGGCTTCTCAAATAAAAACTAACAGGTCTGTGAGAGACGGAATTCTTACTGGTTGGTAGGTGATCAAATACTTATGTCATGCAATAAAATGCAAATTAATTATTAAAAAATCATACAATGTGATTTTCTGGATTTTTGTTTTAGATTCCATCTCTCACAGTTGAAGTGTACCTATGATAAAAATTACAGACCTCTACATGCTTTGTAAGTAGGAAAACCTGCAAAATCGGCAGTGTATCAAATACTTGTTCTCCCCACTGTACAAGTTATAAAACTGAACCTCAACTCTCAGTCTCAATTATAGTTCCAGCAAGTTTAAGAGTGATGTCTGACGTGATGACATCATGAGGTTTTCCAACTTCTATCCCTCGTCGCTTAAATCATCCTTCAATTTGAATTCATCTTAAATAATTGTTTGCCCGCTGTTGTCTGCCTTTAAATTATAGTATGGCTATATAGGAAATGCCTTTTTGGAAGTGAACCCCATCACTCAAGCTTGTGGCGTAAAGCGAGTTTTAGAAGATACATTTTCAGTGGACAACTTTCTTCTTTAATCGGTGCAATGTGCCGAGGAGTGAGGAAATACCTGGCCACAATTCCTGGCAAGCCCTGGGAGAATCTACTTCCATATGGACCATGACTTCAGATCAGTCCTTAGCAAAGCTGCACTGTTGAAAATGGTCAGACGATAATTACTACGAATGGCTTCTTCAAACAGGTAAGATGACAGAGGTACCGGGAGTCCAAGGCCAGACTCAGCGAGATGACGGAGCACGTGGCACCCTATTCACATTGAACTAATTTTGACCAGTGCATTATATAGAGAATAGGGGGTTGTAGGAGCTATTCATCATGTTTGTGTTCTATTGATTTAATCCCTATATTTACCTGTTTGGCACCTGACTGCCCCGCTGATTTACATTTCCCCCCCATTGAATATATAAAAGGCTGCCAGGTGAATGAGAAAATTAGCTGCAATTTTTAAAGGAACCGGTTGACTTTGTCTTTTAGCTAGCTAGGTCTTTTAAATTTGCAAAAATAAAAATAAAAAGACAGAATTGATGAAGGACGATGATTATGAAGACTAAATACATCAAATGTAAATGTTTGAGGACAGGGTTTTGTTCTTTCTGGATTCCACTAGAATGACGCTATTAGAGATCTCGCACATGAAGCCCTACCTAGACTGCAAGTGCCGGCATTTTTTCCTCTGGTCTAAAATAAAATATCGCAATGCCCCAGGGCAGTGATTGGGGACATTGCCCTGTGTAGGGTGGCGTCTTTCGGATGGGATGTTAAATGGGTGTCCTGACTCTCTGTGGTCACTAAAGATCCCATGGCACTTATTGTAAGAGTAGGGGTGTTAACCCCGGTGTCCTGGCTAAATTCCCAATCTGGACCCTCATACAATCATGGACACCTAATTAATAATAATATGCCATTTAGCAGACGCTTTTATACAAAGCAACTTACAGTCATGCGTGCATACATTTTTTTGTGTATGGGTGGTCCCGGGGATCGAACCCACTACCTTGGCGTTACAAGCACCGTGCTCTACCAGCTGAGCTACAGAGGACCACATCCCCTGCTTCCAATTGGCTCATTCATCCCGCCTCCTCTCCCCTGTAACTATTCCCCAAGTCGTTGCTGTAAATTAGAATGTGTTCTCAGTCATTAAAATTGTGTGGGTGGGAACTAGTGTGCCTGAGAGCACTGACAATTTCAACCGTTTCATATCGTACTCTTTCTGTTAGTGACAATGATTTAAGAAAATAACGAAAATAAATGGACTAAAATTATTGGATTTCTCTCTTTTATTGGATTGTGTGCAATGGAATTATCCCCAGGTCACTAGTAAGTGGCATCAATAACTTTTTGTATTTGCCACTACAAACTGGTGAGATGACAGAGAGGTACCGGGAGGCCCAGGTCAAGGCCAGACTCAGTGTAATAATTGATGGAGGAGTGGGAGCAGGAGAGGTGGCCAGAGAGGTGTCCAGAGAGGGATGGATGAGAGGGGGCAGGAGAGTGGGCCAGAGAGGGATGGAGGAGAGGGATGGAGGAGAGGGATGGAGGAGAGGTGGCCAGAGAGGTGTCCAGAGAGGGATGGATGAGAGGGGCCAGGAGAGTGGGCCAGAGAGGGATGGAGGAGAGGGGGCAGGAGAGTGTGCCAGAGAGGGATGGAGGAGAGGGGGCAGGAGAGGTGGCCAGAGAGGGATGGAGGAGAGGGGCCAGGAGAGTGGGCCAGAGAGGGATGGAGGAGAGGGGGCAGGAGAGTGGGCCAGAGAGGGATGGAGGAGAGGGGGCAGGAGAATAGGCCAGAGAGGTATGAAGGAGAGGGATGGAGGAGTGGGAGCAGGAGAGGTGGCCAGAGAGGGATGGAGGAGTGGGAGCAGGAGAGGTGGCCAGAGAGGGATGGAGGAGAGGGGCCAGGAGAATAGGCCAGAGAGGGATGAAGGAGAGGGATGGAGGAGTGGGAGCAGGAGAGGTGGCCAGAGAGGGATGGAGGAGAGGGGCCAGGAGAGTGGGCCAGAGAGGGATGGAGGAGAGGGGGCAGGAGAGTGTGCCAGAGAGGAATGGAGGAGTGGGAGCAGGAGAATAGGCCAGAGAGGGATGGAGGAGAGGGGCCAGGAGAGTGGGCCAGAGAGGGATGGAGGAGAGGGGGCAGGAGAGTGTGCCAGAGAGGGATGGAGGAGTGGGAGCAGGAGAGGTGGCCAGAGACGGATGGAGGAGAGGGGGCAGGAGACAGCCACTGATGGGGGATGAGGGGGTAAGAGCAGTGTTGTTCATCGGAGGCGTGTACCACTGACACATACACACACACACCAGAGGAGGCTGGTAGGAGGAGCTATAGGAGGATGGGCATATTGGAATGGCTGGAATGGAATAAATGGAACGGTATCAAACACATCAAACATATGGAAACTCTTCCATTTATTCCATTCCAGCCATTACAATGAGCCTGTCCTCCTATACCTCCTCCCACCAGCCTCCTCTGACACACACGTATACATAAACACACTAGGCATTCATGCACCTAAGGGTATTCTGTTGATGCCTCTCTCTCTCTCTCTAGTTGCATCCAATGGCAGTGTACGCGATAAGCTAATGCAAGGAGCTGCTTGTGGATTTGCCATCTCTAACGCAGTTCCACCTCCGATTTGATAGAATCTAGCCCTTCACATTGCATTATCCAGTAACCACATCAACCTTTAATCCACATCTTATACTTTTCTCATATTTTGTGTGTTCTTTCTTCCATATGGGAATGAATGCTGACAAATAAATGCTCATATTATTTTATTGATAAAGTATTCCACTAAATGAAAGAAGATAGAAATGAACTTTTGACCAATGCTAGCTGATAATATTTACTCTTCCATATGCGTTGTGTTCTTACATCTTCTTCAGTATGAGGTCTGGGATGTACACCATGTGATTTTCTTTGCCATATGCCTTTTTCAACAGCTTTTCTCTTTCTTTCTCCCTCTGTTTCTTTTCGTTATAGTTCCTTGCCACCTCGTCCAGGTGGGCTTTCACCCTCTCCTTATTCTTCCTCACTTCTTCCTTACTCTCTGCTTTTCTAGCTCTGAGCAGTTCTTTTACTTTGTTCTTCTCCAACAAGTCTCTTTCTTTCCTCTCCTTTTTCTCCAGCTTTGCCCTGACTCTCTGGGCGCGTTTAGTTTCCATCTGAAAGAGAAAGTCCATACATGTTGGTCAGTGATCTGAAATATGATTATTACTCCTTCTCTAGCATGCAGTCAACTTAATCTGTTGAATCTGGTAGTATAACCATTAGGAGGTGACTTATGACCTCCCTGAACTGTGACTGGTTAAATGGAGTACTGTACCTGTGCCTGCTCTTGCTCTCTGAACCTCAGGACAGTCTGCATCTGGTACAGCTTTATGTACGCCTCCTTCATCCTCTCCACCACATCCCTCTTCTCTATTGCCCATCTCTCTTTGTCCCTTTGCATTTTCTCAATTTCACTACTCTTTCTCTCCCGCTCCTCTGTAATCTTCCAGTTCTCCTTCTCCATCTCTCTCTTTTCCATCTCCCATCCCTTCTTCTCTTGTCCATTCAGGCACAGAATCCTCATCTTTTCTCTTTCCAGAGCCTCTATCGCTCTCTCCTTCTCTCTCAGCTCAATTATCCACTCATCTGCTGCCTGCGTGCTCCTCCTCTTAATCTCCTCCTTCTCCTTCATCCATTTTTCCCCCCGTTGATCCAAGAGGCTTCGTAGGCCAGCCTTGGCCTTGGCCCATCTCCCCCTGTCCTCCTTCCAGGCTACTAGGGTCTGATTCCTCTCCTGGTCAGCTTTGGCCAAAGCTGTCTCCAAACCATTTCTTATGAGGTTCCATCCATTCCTCTCTCTCACCCTCTCCTTCCCCACCCTTTCATTCTCAGCTAACGGTCTCTTCTTGTTCTCCACTGTCACCTTCCATAACTTGGCCAAGGACATCTTCACCTTTGATATCTTGTCCACCATTGTTTGTTTGTCGGTCGCTGCGCTTTCTCTCTGTTTGTCCATCACCTCTCGCTGCCTTTCATTCTCAGCTAACAGCCTCGTGTTCTCCACGGTCAACTTCCCTATCTTGGCCAAGTGCAGTATGTTCTGCACCTTCAGCTTTGCCATCTTGAGCTCCATCTTTTTTCTGTCTGACACTGCGCTTTCTCTCTGTTTGTCCATCACCTCTCGCTGCCTTTCATTCTCAGCTAACAGCCTCGTGTTCTCCACGGTCAACTTCCCTATCTTGGCCAAGTGCAGTATGTTCTGCACCTTCAGCTTTGCCATCTTGAGCTCCATATTTTTTCTGTCTGACACTGCGCTTTCTCTCTGTTTCTCAAACAACTCTCTCTCCAGCTTCCATTGGTAGCAGTTTACCTCAATAGAAGCCTCAGTCTCCCTTATCTGTCTCAGCAACTCTTCAATTAGCCTTTCTCTTTCTTGCTCTGGTTCCACCCTCACCTTGTTGACTTCCTCCAACACCTCTCTCTGCAGCTTCCACCGGTAGTGGTCTACCTTGTTACAAGTCTCAATCTCCTTTCTCATTCTCAGCAGCCCCTCCATTTCTCTTTGTCTTTCTATCTCTCGTTCCCCCCTCATCTTGTTGCCTTTCTCCATCTCTTCACTTTCAGTCATCTCTTTCTCCATCTCAATGACTTCTCTCTGCATCAATATGTATGGAGAAACATGTATTCCTTATTTTTTTTATTTTGTGTGAATCTTTTCCATGTCATTTTCTTAAAACTGTCTGGCCATGCCAGTTTTCCAACTTCAGTTACCTTCAGGCTAACTGGTATAATTTATTAAATGGTAATAAGTAGGCCTACCTTCACTGATTTCCTTAGAAGTCAAACACTTTTACACATTATTATGTTCTAACTCACCTCTCCTCCGCGATGTCTGTCCACTTATGAAGATTTAAAAAGATATACACTTGAGTAGTTATGGTGTGGTGAATGGATATGCTGGTTGTTTTCTTTGGTTTGGAACTTGTTGTAGCCAAGTTCTAATTCCAAATTCTATGGTTGTAGCCTAGCTTAATTGTTGAGTCATAATGAGATTGGAATGTTGGCTTGAATTCTGTATTATGGACAAAAATCTCAGAATTCTGAAGATTTTAGAATTATATTTAAAAATTATTGTTTGTCATACATTCTATATACATCATTCTAGCCCTTGGATGCTCTCTCAGAGTTATAAGTCTTATATTCTCAGCCCAAAAGAAATTTGGTCTATTTCAAAAATATTCAAAATAAGGATTACTTTGTAAGTATTGGTTGTCATGGTGCCGTGAGGAAGCCTAGGCAGAGAGCTCTGTTAATATGTGACCGACCCCCCCCCCCCCCCACACACACACACACACACTCACTTAAAGACCTTGAAGTTTGGTTTGGAAACAACATCACTATTTGTCCTGGCAATGAAGGTCTGTCTTCTGGAACACTCATGAAAAAAGAGAATGGTTTTCGTTTAAGTTTTCCACTTTAAAAACCCTTCAGCTTCTTCTCGCTGAGTTGCTTGAGGACACGGTAGCGCTGTGGCGAGGAGGCACAAGATAGGTCCTTAAAATAACATAACTAAGGCTACTTAACACTGTAGAAACTCTGGAATCACACTTTGTTGGCATAAAGACAACCACAATCTCTCCTTCTATCTCGGTACATTCTGTGTTGCACCAACGAGTGTTCAGTCCTTGCACACCATATAATGGAGGGTGTCATTCCAAAATACCCCTTCGCTGCATTGAACCTGCTAATTACCGAGACAGTTGAACGTTAAAATGATTGAGAATGACTTTCACCACTAAATAAACTTCCACAGTTTGACAAAGACACATCAGGGGAAAACAGCTACTCGTATTAAAAACCTTTCATTATGGCGATAGCTATTTGCTGCAGTGACTGAGAGCCAATTGAGGCCCAGTATTCTCAGTGCTTCTGGGGCCTGTGCAGTGCAGGTGAATGGTGTGCGTGTGTGTATGTGTGAAATGTAGGATTGTCTGAGCACAAACAGAGCTACTTATTTTGGCAACGCATGAAGCAGAGTTAGCAAACAGCTTGAGTGATGAATGACAGGCTGCTAGGAGAGGAAGAGAACCCAAAGATCCTTCCTCACTCACACTCCCAGAAAAAGCTTTTGAGTTGCTGTGGATCCAGTGGTTTGTGTGTGTGTGTGTGTGTGTGTGTGTGTATGTGTGTGTGTCCAGTGTGTGTGTGTGTGTGTGTATCCTGTGTGTATGTGTGTGTGTGTCCAGTGTGTGTGTGTGTGTGTGTGTCGTGTTTGTGTCCTGTGTGTGTCCAGTGTGTGTGTGTGTGTGTGTGTGCAGTATGTGTGTGTGTATGTATGTGTGTGTCCAGTGTGTGTGTATATGTGTGTTTGTCCGGTGTGTGTGTGTGTGTGTGTGTGTCTAGTGTGTGTGTCAAGTGCGTGTGTGTCCAGTTTGTGGAAACACACTGGACACACACACACACACACTGCACACACACACTGCACACACACACACACACACACACACACACACACACACACACATTTACGTCATTTAGCAGACGCTCTTATCCAGAGCGACTTACAGTTAGTGCATACATAATATTTGTTTCATAACCCCTGTGGGAATCAAACCCACAACCCTGGCGTTGCAAACGCCATGCTCTATCAACTGAGCTACATCCCTGCCGGCCATTCCCTCCCCTACCCTGGACGACGCTGGGCCAATTGCGCGCCGCCCCATGGCTCTCCCGGTCGCGGCCGGCTACGACAGAGCCTGGATTCGAACCAGGATCTCTAGTGGCACAGCTAGCACTGCGATGCAGTGCCTTAGACCACTGCGCCACTCGGGAGACCGCACCAGAGACACACACACACACACACACACACACACACACACTGGACACACACTGGACACACACAGGACACACACACACACAGGTCACACACACACTGGACACACACACACACAGAAACACACACAAACACACACAAGACACACACAAACACACACAAGACACACACACACACATGGACATACACACACACACTGGACACACACACAAACCGGACAAACACACACAAACTGGACACACACAGTGGACACACAGGACACACACACACACAGGACACACACACAGGCACTGGACACACAGACACACACACACACACACACACACACACACACACTGGACACACACACACATACTGGACACACACACACACACTGGACACACACACACACACTGGACACACACACAGACACACACACACACACACTGGACACTCGACAAACACACACACACACAAGTCACACACAGACTAGACACACACACACACACACACACACTCGACACACACACACACACTGGACACACACACAGACAAGCATTCTTACCACCGCTTGGACAAAGTTATATGCTGACTGTGTGTGTGTGTGTCCAGTGTGTGTGTCCAGTGTGTGTGTGTGTGTGTGTGTGAGTTCAGGTGTTTCCCTCAATGACTGTCTGTTCTTCTGCTTACCGCTACAGTGTGGAACATGGTGGAGAGAACAGAATGAAACCTGGACTTAGATAATGTGAGTGTTGACTGCTGTGAAGAATATGACTAAGAATAAGTCTTAATTCAAGTGAAGTCAAAATCAAAGACCACCATCATTACTTACTTGGTCATATTAAATATCAGCTGTAGTTCTACAGAAGCACAAATCAGGAAAGTTTACAAAGAGTTGCTTTGACAATGTGTGTGTCTGTGTTTGTGTGTGGCATGTTCGTCTTAAGTTAGAAATGTGTGTGTGTGTGTGTTCAGAAAGTGTATGTGTGTCCATTGTGTGTGTGTGTGTGTGTGTTCAGGATGTGTGTGTTTGTGTCTGTGTGTGTTCAGTGTGTGTGTGTGTGTGTGTGTGTGTGTGTTCAGGATGTGTGTGTGTGTGTGTGTGTGTGTGTGTAATTAATGGGAATAAGTGTGTTTTATTTTACCATACAGTATGATCAACATATGATCAGAACTGATCTGAGGAGAACAGAAAGGTGACATGGAGGAGAGAGAAGCAGCCGTATCCTGATCACCCAGAGAGATTTGAGGACTGGAAACAGGTGCTGTGTAGAGAGGGTCTGACTGGGCGCTGTTACTGGGAGGTAGAGTGGAGTGGGGGAGGGGCTGGTATAGGAGTGACATATAAAGGAATCAGGAGGGGGTAGTGACTTTGGGATTGGATGGAATGATAAGTCCTGGAGTCTGTTCTGCTCTGACAACAGTTACTCTGCCTGTCAAAATAACAAGTCCACTACCATAGACGTCCCCTCCTCCAGCTCCCACAGAGTAGGAGTGTATCTGGACTGGCCAGCCGGCACTCTGTCCTTCTACAGAGTCTCCTCTGACACACTGACCCACCTGAACACATTCCACTCCACATTCACTGAGTCCCTCTATCCAGGGTTTTGGGTTTGTTATGACTCCTCAGTGTCCCTGTAAATAATAACCATGGTAACACTGACACACACACACACACACACTGGACACACACACACACTGGACACACACACTGGACACACACACACTGGACACACACACACACACTGGACACACACACACTGGACACACACACACACTGGACACACACACAAACACACACACACACACACACACACACACTGGACACACACACACACTGGACACACACACACTGGACACACACACACACACACACACACACACTAGATTCACACACACACACACTGGACACACACACACACTGGACACACACAAACACTGGACACACACACACACACACACACACACACACACACACACACACACACACACACACACACACACTGGACACACACACACACATACTGAACACACAAACACACTGGACACACAATGACACACACTGGAAACACAAACACACTTGATACACACACACTGTACACACTCACACACACACACTGAACACACACACACCGGACAAACACACACTGGATACACACACACACAAACAGGACACACACACACTGATCACACACACACACTGGACAAACACACCCACACACTGGACACACACACACACACACAATGGACACACACACACTCTGGACACACACACACACTGGACACACACACACACACACTGAACACACACACACTGGACACACACACACTGGACACACACACTGGACACATACACACACACACACACAAACACACACACACACAGGACACACACTCATACACACTGGACACACACTCATACACACTGGACACACACACATACACACTGGAAACACACACAGGACACACACATACACACTGGACACACACACACACCTGACACAAACACACACACACAGGACACACACACACACACACACACACACTGGACACACACACACCTGACACACACACACACACACACAGGACACACACACACACACTGGACACACACACACACACACTGGACACACACACTCACACACACTGGACAAACACACACACACCTGACACACACACAGGGCACACACACACACACACACACTGGACACACACACTGGACACACACAAACACTGGACACACACACTGGACAAACACACATACGCTGGACACACACACACACACACTCACACATGGACCCACACACATACACACTGGACACACAAACACACTGGACACACACACACACACACTGAACACACACACACACACACACACAGGACACACACAAACACAATGGACACACACACACACACACACACACACACACACACACACACTGGACACACACACTCACACACACTGGACACACACACATACACACTTACACACACACACACTCACACACACTGGACACACACACACACACTGGACACACACACTCACACACACTGGACACACACACATACGCTGGACACACACACACCTGACACACACACACATAGGACACACACACAGGACACACACACACACACACTGGACACACACACACACACTGGACACACTCACACACACACACACACACTGGACACACACACTCACACACACACACACACACACACACTGGACACACACACTCACACACACTGGACACACACAAATACATACACACACTGGACGCACACACTGGACAAAAACACATACTCTGGACACACACACACTGGACACACACACACACTCACACTGGACCCACACACATACACACTGGACACACACGACACACACACATACACACTGGACACACACACCTGACACACACACACACAGGACACACACACTGGACACACACACACACACACACACACTGGACACAAACACACTCACACACACTGGACACATTTCCATGTGCTGGATTTTGATGAAAGGAAATCCCATATAGCCTACTGGACAGGACTTTGCTATGGCATTTTCTGTTTGGGTGTCTCAGGTCAGGTCTGAGCCATGATCAGAATGTGTCTCTGTGTCTATTTCCAGCCCTGCCATTTCTACCTGTCCTGATCTAGTGTTTCACCCCTGACCTCCTCACACCGTCTCACTGTCCATGTCTGCTTTTAGCTCCCACCTCTAATTCACTGTGTTATAATGGACCTTATGCTTGTTATGTTACCTCTGTAACCAGTTATCAAACATACTGACCTTTCTGACCCTATCCCATGGCCCTACTTTCTACAACTGAACATTTAAATTCCTCTATGAGTTTTGTTTAGTGTCCAGTTACTTATGTATGTATTTGTTGTATATTGGGGTTGTGCTGCAGAGCATCATGGGGGTTTGTATGTGTTGAGATGATCACGTTCCAGATAAATGGTTGAACTGATTCCTGTCTCCTGTCTCATCATTATTGAATTGTTATACAGACGTGGTTATAAAACCCACGAGACATAACAACAGATTGGTGATGAGTAAGTCTGAATCTACAGGAACTATTCTGTCTGGAAGAAGTGGGTTTTTACAACTGTTTAAAACTGTTATTTTCTGTGGTACAGTCTAGGCTAATGTTAGCACAGTGTATTGCTAGCAGAGGCAAGTGCATAGTCGAGCTAGCTAAGAAAGAGAGTTAACCAGTGGTGTAAAGTACTTAAGTAAAAATACTTTAAAGTACTACTTAAGTAGTTTTTTGGGGGTATCTGTACTTGACTTTACTATTCATATTTTTGACTACTTTTACTTTTACTTCACTACATTCCTAAAGAAAATAATATACTTTTTACTCCATACATTTTCCCCTGACACCCAAAAGTACTCGTTACATTTTGAATGCTTAGCATGACAGGAAATGGTCCAATTCACACACTTATCAAGAGAACATCCCTACTGCCTCTGATCTGGGGGACTCAGTAAACACAAATGCTTTGTTTGTAAATTGTCTGAGTGTTGGAGTGTGCCTCTGGCTGAACGTAAATTTAAAAAACAAGAAAATCGTCTGGTTTGCTTTATGTAAGAAATTTGAAATGATTTATACTTGTACTTTTACTTTTGATACTTTAGTATATTTTAGCAATTACATTTACTTTTGATACTTAAGTATATTTAAACCCAAATACTTTTAGACTTTTACTCAAGTAGTATTTTACTGGGTGACTTTCACTTTTAATTGAGTCATTTTCTGGTAAGGTATCTTTACTTTTACTCAAGTATGACAATTGGGTACTTTTTCCACCACTGGAGTTAACATCGTCATGGATGGCAGAAAAGGACTCGGGACGGATATCGGAGTGGGAAAACAACGTGATTAAAAAGGAGGTATATACAGTGATTAAAGGAAAGGACTTGTATTCAACTTCAAATTCAATTGATTGGACATGATTTGGAAAGGCACACACCTGTCTACATAAGGTCCCACAGTTGACAGTGCATGTCAGAGCAAAAACCAAGCCATGAGGTCGAAGGAATTGTCCGTAGAGCTCCGAGACAGGATTGTGTCGAGGCACAGATCTGGGGAAGGGTACCAAAAAATTTCTGCAGCATTGAAGGTCCCCAAGAACACAGTGGCCTCCATCATGCTTAAATGGAAGATGTTTGGAACCACCAAGACTCTTCCTAGAGCTGGCCGCCCGGCCAAACTGAGCAATCGGGGGAGAAGGGCCTTGGTCAGGGAGGTGACGAAGAACCCGCGAAGAACCCGATGGTCACTCTGACAGAGCTCCAGAGTTCCTCTGTGGATATGGGAGAACCTTCCAGAAGGACATCTCTGCAGCACTCCACCAATCAGGCCTTTATGGTAGAGTGGCCAGACGGAAGCCACTCCTCAGTAAAAGGCACATGACAGCCCGCTTGGAGTTTGCCAAAAGGCACCTAAAGGACTCTCAGACAATGAGAAACAAGATTCTCTGGTCTGATGAAACCAAGATTGAACTCTTTGGCTTGAATGCCAAGCGTCACGTCTGGAGGTAACCTGGCACCATCCCTACGGTGAAGCATGGTGGTGGCAGCATGCTGTGTGGATGTTTTTCAGTGGCAGGGACTGGGAGACTAGTCAGAATCGAGGGAAAGATGAACAGAGCAAAGTACAGAGAGATCCTTGATGAAAACCTGCTCCAGAGCGCTCTGGACCTCAGACTGGGTTGAAGGTTCACCTTCCAACAGGACAAGGAGCCTAAGCACACAACCAAGACAACACAGGAGTTCTAAAAACCCATAACTTTGTCATTATGGGATGTTGTGTGTAGATTGATGAGGGGAAAAAAAACAGTTTAATCAATTTTAGAATAAGGCTTTAACGTAACAAAATGTGGAAAAAGTCAAGGGGTCTGAATACTTTCCGAAAGCACTGTGTAACTATACACTATATATACAGCAGTATGTGGACACCCTTTCAAATTAGTGGATTTGGATATTTCAGCCACACCGGTTGCTGACAGGTGTATAAAATCGAGCACACAGCCATGCAATCTCCATAGACACTAAGCGGTCCCGTTCTGTGAGCTTGTGTGGCCTACAACTTCACGGCTGAGCCGTTGTTGCTCCTAGACGTTTCCACTTCACAATAAAAGCACTTACAGTTGACCGGGGCAGCTCTAGCAGGGCAGAAATGTGACTTGTTGTAAAGGTGGCATTCTATGACGGTGCCATGTTGAAAGTCAATGAGCACTTCAGTAAGGCCATTCTACTGCCAATGTTTGTCTATGGAGATTGCATGGCTGTGTGCTCGATTTCATACACCTGTCAGCAACGGGTTTGGCTGAAATAGCCGAATCCACTAATTTGAAGGGTTGTCCACATACTTTTGTATATATAGTGTATTTCCCTGGTATATTACTCATGTCTCACCAGTCCAGTTATGCTGCTCTGGCGTCATCCGGTGGACAGCTGGGAACACAACTTCAACTCCATTACATTCAATGTATCCCACAAAGTGCCTCTTGGCTGGACAAAGCAGTCTGAATGGAAATCAGGTACATATATGAATACAGGCAGATACACAGCCTTACATGTCATATCACTGAGTCTCAGTTTAAATCACGGTTTAAACATAACAAGTCATTGCAAGTGAAAACATTTCTCAATTAGGTTTTAGGTTTTATTTATTCACACCAAAGAAAGGAAGTGAAAGACAAAACACTGCAGATAAATAAACAGGTAAAAACGGTGTTCAGGTGAGGATGGGAAGCTCAAAAGGGCTGATATGAAAACCACACCACAAATAAAAGAAAAAAAAAAAACGTTTGTTCAATCAGTTAAACAAAACATAATAATTTTAATTATAAATGATATACAGTGGTTTATGAAAGTATTCACTCCCCTTGGCATTTTTCCTATTTTGTTGCCTTACAACATGGATTTAAAAAATATTTTTGGGGGGTTTGTATCAATTGATTTACACAACATGCCTACCCCCCCCCCCCCCCAAGTCAATACTTTGTAGAGCCACCTTTTGCAGCAATTGCAGCTGCAAGTCTCTTGGGGTATGTCTCTATAAGCTTGGCACATCTAGCCACTGGGATTTTTGCCCATTCTTCAAGGCAAAACTGCTCCAGCTCCTTCAAGTTGGATGGGTTCTGCTGGTGTACAGCAATCTTTAAGTCATACCACAGATTCTCAATTGGATTGAGGTCTGGGCTTTGACTAGGCCATTCCAAGATATTTAAATGTTTCCCCTTAAACCACTCAAGTGTTGCTTTAGCAGTATGCTTAAGGTCATTGACCTGCTGGAAGGTGAACCTCCGTCCCAGTCTCAAATCTCTGGAAGACTGAAACAGGTTTCCCTCAATAATTTCCCTGTATTTAGCGCCATCCATCATTCCTTCAATTCTGACCAGTTTCCCAGTCCCTGCCGATGAAAAACATCCCCACAGCATGATGCTGTCACCACCATGCTTCACTGTGGGGATGGTGTTCTCGGGGGTGATGAGAGGTGTTGGGTTTGCGCCAGACATAGCGTTTTCCTTGATGGCCAAAAAGCTCAATTTTTGTCTCATCTGACCAGAGTACCTTCTTCCATATGTTTGGGGAGTCTCCCCCAAACATATGGAAGGGGGAATGTGTTTGCTTATTTTTTTCTTTAAGCAAGATATATTTTGTTTTCACATCATGCTTTAATGTTCTGAACACTCCAGGATCCAGCTGATCCTACAGGGATAATGTGAAAATGCCTCTAATAGAGGTTTTGAATGAGCAAGTCTGAAGCGAACAATAAGAGCTGATATATCATGTAGATTAAACACAGAAACACTGGAGAACCACTCAGAGAGGTATTCATCTACAGGACTGGGACACTGGAGAACCACTCAGAGAGGTATTCATCTACAGGACTGGGACACTGGAGAACCACTCAGAGAGGTATTCATCTACAGGACTGGGACACTGGAGAACCACTCAGAGAGGTATTCATCTACAGGACTGAGACACTGTAAAACCACTCAGAGAGGTATTCATCTACAGGACTGGGACACTGTAGAACCACTCAGAGAGGTATTCATCTACAGGACTGGGACACTGTAGAACCACTCAGAGAGGTATTCATCTACAGGACTGAGACACTGTAAAACCACTCAGAGAGGTATTCATCTACAGGACTGGGACACTGGAGAACCACTCAGAGAGGTATTCATCTACAGGACTGGGACACTGGAGAACCACTCAGAGAGGTATTCATCTACAGGACTGGGACACTGGAGAACCACTCAGAGAGGTATTCATCTACAGGACTGGGACACTGGAGAACCACTCAGAGAGGTATTCATCTACAGGACTGGGACACTGGAGAACCACTCAGAGAGGTATTCATCTACAGGACTGGGACACTGGAGAACCACTCAGAGAGGTATTCATCTACAGGACTGGGACACTGGAGAACCACTCAGAGAGGTATTCATCTACAGGACTGGGACACTGGAGAACCACTCAGAGAGGTATTCATCTACAGGACTGAGACACTGGAGAACCACTCAGAGAGGTATTCATCTACAGGACTGAGACACTGTAGAACCACTCAGAGAGGTATTCATCTACAGGACTGAGACACTGTAAAACCACTCAGAGAGGTATTCATCTACAGGACTAGGACACTGTAGAACCACTCAGAGAGGTATTCATCTACAGGACTGGGACACTGTAAAACCACTCAGAGAGGTATTCATCTACAGGACTGGGACACTGGAGAACCACTCAGAGAGGTATTCATCTACAGGACTGGGACACTGGAGAACCACTCATAGAGGTATTCATCTACAGGACTGGGACACTGGAGAACCACTCAGAGAGGTATTCATCTACAGGACTGGGACACTGGAGAACCACTCAGAGAGGTATTCATCTACAGGACTGGGACACTGGAGAACCACTCAGAGAGGTATTCATCTACAGGACTGGGACACTGGAGAACCACTCAGAGAGGTATTCATCTACAGGACTGGGACACTGGAGAACCACTCAGAGAGGTATTCATCTACAGGACTGGGACACTGTAGTACCACTCAGAGAGGTATTCATCTACAGGACTGGAACACTGTAGAACCACTCAGAGAGGTATTCATCTACAGGACTGAGACACTGTAAAACCACTCAGAGAGGTATTCATCTACAGGACTGGGACACTGTAGAACCACTCAGAGAGGTATTCATCTACAGGACTGGGACACTGGAGAACCACTCAGAGAGGTATTCATCTACAGGACTGGGACACTGGAGAACCACTCAGAGAGGTATTCATCTACAGGACTGGGACACTGGAGAACCACTCAGAGAGGTATTCATCTACAGGACTGGGACACTGGAGAACCACTCAGAGAGGTATTCATCTACAGGACTGGGACACTGGAGAACCACTCAGAGAGGTATTCATCTACAGGACTGAGACACTGGAGAACCACTCAGAGAGGTATTCATCTACAGGACTGAGACACTGTAGAACCACTCAGAGAGGTATTCATCTACAGGACTGAGACACTGTAAAACCACTCAGAGAGGTATTCATCTACAGGACTAGGACACTGTAGAACCACTCAGAGAGGTATTCATCTACAGGACTGGGACACTGTAAAACCACTCAGAGAGGTATTCATCTACAGGACTGGGACACTGGAGAACCACTCAGAGAGGTATTCATCTACAGGACTGGGACACTGGAGAACCACTCATAGAGGTATTCATCTACAGGACTGGGACACTGGAGAACCACTCAGAGAGGTATTCATCTACAGGACTGGGACACTGGAGAACCACTCAGAGAGGTATTCATCTACAGGACTGGGACACTGGAGAACCACTCAGAGAGGTATTCATCTACAGGACTGGGACACTGGAGAACCACTCAGAGAGGTATTCATCTACAGGACTGGGACACTGGAGAACCACTCAGAGAGGTATTCATCTACAGGACTGGGACACTGTAGTACCACTCAGAGAGGTATTCATCTACAGGACTGGAACACTGTAGAACCACTCAGAGAGGTATTCATCTACAGGACTGAGACACTGTAAAACCACTCAGAGAGGTATTCATCTACAGGACTGGGACACTGTAGAACCACTCAGAGAGGTATTCATCTACAGGACTGGGACACTGGAGAACCACTCAGAGAGGTATTCATCTACAGGACTGGGACACTGGAGAACCACTCAGAGAGGTATTCATCTACAGGACTGGGACACTGGAGAACCACTCAGAGAGGTATTCATCTACAGGACTGGGACACTGGAGAACCACTCAGAGAGGTATTCATCTACAGGACTGGGACACTGTAGAACCACTCAGAGAGGTATTCATCTACAGGACTGAGACACTGTAAAACCACTCAGAGAGGTATTCATCTACAGGACTGGGACACTGTAGAACCACTCAGAGAGGTATTCATCTACAGGACTGGGACACTGTAGAACCACTCAGAGAGGTATTCATCTACAGGACTGGAACACTGTAGAACCACTCAGAGAGGTATTCATCTACAGGACTGAGACACTGTAAAACCACTCAGAGAGGTATTCATCTACAGGACTGGGACACTGTAGAACCACTCAGAGAGGTATTCATCTACAGGACTGGGACACTGGAGAACCACTCAGAGAGGTATTCATCTACAGGACTGGGACACTGGAGAACCACTCAGAGAGGTATTCATCTACAGGACTGGGACACTGGAGAACCACTCAGAGAGGTATTCATCTACAGGACTGGGACACTGGAGAACCACTCAGAGAGGTATTCATCTACAGGACTGGGACACTGTAGAACCACTCAGAGAGGTATTCATCTACAGGACTGAGACACTGTAAAACCACTCAGAGAGGTATTCATCTACAGGACTGGGACACTGTAGAACCACTCAGAGAGGTATTCATCTACAGGACTGGGACACTGTAGAACCACTCAGAGAGGTATTCATCTACAGGACTGGGACACTGTAAAACCACTCAGAGAGGTATTCATCTACAGGACTGAGACACTGTAAAACCACTCAGAGAGGTATTCATCTACAGGACTGGGACACTGTAAAACCACTCAGAGAGGTATTCATCTACAGGACTGGGACACTGTAAAACCACTCAGAGAGGTATTCATCTACAGGACTGAGACACTGTAAAACCACTCAGAGAGGTATTCATCTACAGGACTGGGACACTGTAAAACCACTCAGAGAGGTATTCATCTACAGGACTGGGTGGGTATTATTAGTCTGTTCTGAGTAGAAATGGATTTAAACAGTGATTAAAACACAAAAACAGCGAGTTTAGTGCCCAGATTCTGACACTTATCTCCAAGAAGATAATTCCCATTTATAGTTATTTTGATACTACACGCAAAGGGGTTCTTCGTTTGTCCCCATAGGAAAACCCTTTTTTGTTTCAGGTAGAACCCTTGGGTGGTGAAAAAGGTTATACTTAGAACCTTTTAGTGGTGAAAGGGTTCCACTTGTAACAAAAAATGTTTATTTTCAGAGGGTTCTCCTACGAAGATAATTGAAGAACCATTATGGTTCTAGGTAGCGCCTTCTTTTAGTGTAGTCTGAGCTTAATTTATAGAACATGACTTTTCCTGTTGATTCTTCTGCTCCAAGTCTTTCTCTAGTTCAGAGTTCTTCTGCTTTAAGTCTTCAGAACTGTTCTCTAGCTCAGAGTTCTTCTGCTTCAAGTCCTTAGAAGTTTTATTTAATTCAGAGTTCTCCTGCTTCAAGTCTATATCGATGTTTCTGTTCTGTTGCTCTAGCTCATATATCCTCCTCAATAGTTTGTCAGAATTCTCCTCAGCAGAATCTTCTTCCACTTTAATAACTTGCATCTTCATCTTTTTACAGAAGCTCCCCCGTTCCTCCTCCTCCTCCTCCTCAGTGTCACTTTCCTAAGCATGACACACAGTTCACAGTTTAGTTTCTCTAACTGAAAAACAAAGAAATGGTTTATCAAATAGGAGTATTTATCAAATTGGGGTATTGTCAATGGCATTCAGGAACGTTAAATAACAGAAAATTACCTCGAGTTATCTTTGTCTTTCCAGCGTTGCCATGGTGGCCTTTGTGTCCCCCCGTCTCCAGTGACCTCGACCAGGATGTGTGTTTGCATTGTTGGGACGGTGTAGTGTCGCCTGACGTGGCTCTCACAGGAGGAGGCAGTGTAGCTCAAACAGTCTAATGTCTCTTCAAGCCTCTGGGCTGGTTAGATATCAGTCAGACAGTCTAATGTCTCTTCAAGCCTCTGGGCTGGTTAGATATCAGTCAGACAGTCTAATGTCTCTTCAAGCCTCTGGGCTGGTTAGATATCAGTCAGACAGTCTAATGTCTCTTCAAGCCTCTGGGATGGTTATATATCAGTCAGACAGTCTAATGTCTCTTCAAGCCTCTGGGCTGGTTAGATATCAGTCAGACAGTCTAATGTCTCTTCAAGCCTCTGGGCTGGTTAGATATCAGTCAGACAGTCTAATGTCTCTTCAAGCCTCTGGGCTGGTTAGATATCAGTCAGACAATCTAATGTCTCTTCAAGCCTCTGGGCTGGTTAGATATCAGTCAGACAGTCTAATGTCTCTTCAAGTCTCTGGGCTGGTTAGATATCAGTCAGACAGTCTAATGTCTCTTCAAGCCTCTGGGCTGGTTAGATATCAGTCAGACAGTCTAATGTCTCGTCAAGCCTCTGGGCTGGTTAGATATCAGTCAGACAGTCTAATGTCTCTTCAAGCCTCTGGGCTGGTTAGATATCAGTCAGACAGTCTAATGTCTCTGTAAGCCTCTGGGCTGGTTAGATATCAGTCAGGAGGAGGCAGTGCAGGTCAGACAGTCTAATGTCTCTTCAAGCCTCTGGGCTGGTTAGATATCAGTCAGACAGTCTAATGTCTCTTCAAGCCTCTGGGCTGGTTAGATATCAGTCAGACAGTCTAATGTCTCTTCAAGCCTCTGGGCTGGTTAGATATCAGTCAGACAGTCTAATGTCTCTTCAAGCCTCTGGGCTGGTTAGATATCAGACAGTCTAATGTCTCTTCAAGCCTCTGGGCTGGTTAGATATCAGTCAGACAGTCTAATGTCTCTTCAAGCCTCTGGGCTGGTAGATATCAGTCAGGAGGAGGCAGTGCAGGTCAGACAGTCTAATGTCTCTTCAAGCCTCTGGCTGGTTAGATATCAGTCAGACAGTCTAATGTCTCTTCAAGCCTCTGGCTGGTTAGATATCAGTCAGACAGTCTAATGTCTCTTCAAGCCTCTGGGCTGGTTAGATATCAGTCAGACAGTCTAATGTCTCTTCAAGCCTCTGGGCTGGTAGATATCAGTCAGGAGGAGGCAGTGCAGGTCAGACAGTCTAATGTCTCTTCAAGCCTCTGGGCTGGTTAGATATCAGTCAGACAGTCTAATGTCTCTTCAAGCCTCTGGGCTGGTTATATATCAGTCAGACAGTCTAATGTCTCTTCAAGCCTCTGGGCTGGTTAGATATCAGTCAGACAGTCTAATGTCTCTTCAAGCCTCTGGGCTGGTTAGATATCAGTCAGACAGTCTAATGTCTCTTCAAGCCTCTGGGCTGGTTAGATATCAGTCAGACAGTCTAATGTGTCTTCAAGCCTCTGGGCTGGTTAGATATCAGTCAGACAGTCTAATGTCTCTTCAAGCCTCTGGGCTGGTTAGATATCAGTCAGACAGTCTAATGTCTCTTCAAGCCTCTGGGCTGGTTAGATATCAGTCAGACAGTCTAATGTCTCTTCAAGCCTCTGGGCTGGTTAGATATCAGTCAGACAGTCTAATGTCTCTTCAAGCCTCTGGGCTGGTTAGATATCAGTCAGACAGTCTAATGTCTCTTCAAGCCTCTGGGCTGGTTAGATATCAGTCAGACAGTCTAATGTCTCTTCAAGCCTCTGGGCTGGTTAGATATCAGTCAGACAGTCTAATGTATCTTCAAGCCTCTGGGCTGGTTAGATATCAGTCAGACAGTCTAATGTCTCTTCAAGCCTCTGGGCTGGTTAGATATCAGTCAGGAGGAGGCAGTGCAGGTCAGACAGTCTGGTCAGTCAGTAACGCAATCTAGTGGAAACAGACATTAAACATTTATATTATGGCTGTACACTATTGGCTGGTTTCCCATAAAACTGATTAAGCCTTGTCCTATAAAGTAGAAACAATGTTGATTCAACCAGTTCATGTCCTTTGGGAACTGTCAAATCGCAAGAATTTCCATCGGTGTCCGTGTTGCTGAATCCGCTTGTTTTTAGTGAGTGCATACATTTTTCATACTCCGCTTGTAGGCTACTTGACTGTTTGTTTGTTTACCTATCATGTGGCAAAGTCACTACTGACCATATCAACGGCGATGGTTGGCTATAGCTACAGTATATATATTTGGGAGCAGGATAACGTTCAGTGGTTGGCTATAGCTACAGTATATATATTTGGGAGCAGGATAACGTTCAGTGGTTGGCTATAGCTACAGTATATATATTTGGGAGCATGATAACGTTCAGTGGTTGGCTATAGCTACAGTATATATATATTTGGGAGCAGGATAACGTTCAGTGGTTGGCTATAGCTACAGTATATATATTTGGGAGCAGGATAACGTTCAGTGGTTGGCTATAGCTACAGTATATATATTTGGGAGCATGATAACGTTCAGTGGTTGGCTATAGCTACAGTATATATATTTGGGAGCAGGATAACGTTCAGTGGTTGGCTATAGCTACAGTATATATATTTGGGAGCAGGATAACATTCAGTGGTTGGCTATAGCTACAGTATATATATTTGGGAGCAGGATAACGTTCAGTGGTTGGCTATAGCTACAGTAAATATATTTGGGAGCAGGATAACGTTCAGTGGTTGGCTATAGCTACAGTATATATATTTGGGAGCAGGATAACATTCAGTGATTGGCTATAGCTACAGTATATATATTTGGGAGCAGGATAACATTCAGTGGTTGGCTATAGCTACAGTAATATATTTGGGAGCAGGATAACGTGCAGTGGTTGGCTATAGCTACAGTATATATATTTGGGAGCAGGATATTGTTCAGTGGTTGGCTATAGCTACAGTATATATATTTGGGAGCAGGATAACGTTCAGTGGTTGGCTATAGCTACAGTATATATATTTGGGAGCAGGATAACGTTCAGTGGTTGGCTATAGCTACAGTATATATATTTGGGAGCAGGATAACGTTCAGTGGTTGGCTATAGCTACAGTATATATATTTGGGAGCAGGATAACGTTCAGTGGTTGGCTATAGCTACAGTATATATATTTGGGAGCAGGATAACGTCCAGTGGTTGGCTATAGCTACAGTATATATATTAACGTCCAGTGGTTGGCTATAGCTACAGTATATATATATTAATGTCCAGTGGTGGGCTATAGCTACAGTATATATATTTGGGAGCAGGATAACGTTCAGTGGTTGGCTATAGCTACAGTATATATATTAACGTCCAGTGGTTGGCTATAGCTACAGTATATATATTAAAGTCCAGTGGTTGGCTATTGCTACAGTATATATATTTGGGAGCAGGATAACGTCCAGTGGTTGGCTATAGCTACAGTATATATATTTGGGAGCAGAATAACGTCCAGTGGTTGGCTATAGCTACAGTATATATATATTTGAGAGCAGGATAACGTTCAGTGGTTGGCTATAGCTACAGTATATATATTTGGGAGCAGGATAACGTTCAGTGGTTGGCTATAGCTACAGTATATATATTTGGGAGCAGGATAACATCCAGTGGTTGGCTATAGCTACAGTATATATATTAACGTCCAGTGGTTGGCTATAGCTATAGTATATATATTTGGGAGCAGGATAACGTCCAGTGGTTGGCTATAGCTACAGTATATATATTTGGGAGCAGGATAATGTCCAGTGGTTGGCTATAGCTACAGTATATATATTTGGGAGCAGGATGACGTTCAGTGGTTGGCTATAGCTACAGTATATATATTTGGGAGCAGGATAATGTCCAGTGGTTGGCTATAGCTACAGTATATATATTTGGGAGCAGGATAACATTCAGTGGTTGGCTGAAGCTACAGTATATATATTAACGTCCAGTGGTTGGCTATAGCTACAGTATATATATTAACGTCCAGTGGTTTGCTGTAGCTACAGTATATATATTAACGTCCAGTGGTTGGCTATAGCTACAGTATATATATTAACGTTCAGTGGTTGGCTGTAGCTACAGTATATATATTAACGTCCAGTGGTTGGCTGTAGCTACAGTATATATATTAACGTCCAGTGGTTGGCTATAGCTACAGTATATATATTTGGGAGCAGGATAACGTTCAGTGGTTGGCTATAGCTACAGTATATATATTTGGGAGCAGGATAACATTCAGTGGTTGGCTATAGCTACAGTAATATATTTGGGAGCAGGATAACGTGCAGTGGTTGGCTATAGCTACAGTATATATATTTGGGAGCAGGATATTGTTCAGTGGTTGGCTATAGCTACAGTATATATATTTGGGAGCAGGATAACGTTCAGTGGTTGGCTATAGCTACAGTATATATATTTGGGAGCAGGATAACGTTCAGTGGTTGGCTATAGCTACAGTATATATATTTGGGAGCAGGATAACGTTCAGTGGTTGGCTATAGCTACAGTATATATATTTGGGAGCAGGATAACGTTCAGTGGTTGGCTATAGCTACAGTATATATATTTGGGAGCAGGATAACGTCCAGTGGTTGGCTATAGCTACAGTATATATATTAACGTCCAGTGGTTGGCTATAGCTACAGTATATATATATTAATGTCCAGTGGTGGGCTATAGCTACAGTATATATATTTGGGAGCAGGATAACGTTCAGTGGTTGGCTATAGCTACAGTATATATATTAACGTCCAGTGGTTGGCTATAGCTACAGTATATATATTAAAGTCCAGTGGTTGGCTATTGCTACAGTATATATATTTGGGAGCAGGATAACGTCCAGTGGTTGGCTATAGCTACAGTATATATATTTGGGAGCAGAATAACGTCCAGTGGTTGGCTATAGCTACAGTATATATATATTTGAGAGCAGGATAACGTTCAGTGGTTGGCTATAGCTACAGTATATCTATTTGGGAGCAGGATAACGTTCAGTGGTTGGCTATAGCTACAGTATATATATTTGGGAGCAGGATAACATCCAGTGGTTGGCTATAGCTACAGTATATATATTAACGTCCAGTGGTTGGCTATAGCTATAGTATATATATTTGGGAGCAGGATAACGTCCAGTGGTTGGCTATAGCTACAGTATATATATTTGGGAGCAGGATAATGTCCAGTGGTTGGCTATAGCTACAGTATATATATTTGGGAGCAGGATGACGTTCAGTGGTTGGCTATAGCTACAGTATATATATTTGGGAGCAGGATAATGTCCAGTGGTTGGCTATAGCTACAGTATATATATTTGGGAGCAGGATAACATTCAGTGGTTGGCTGAAGCTACAGTATATATATTAACGTCCAGTGGTTGGCTATAGCTACAGTATATATATTAACGTCCAGTGGTTTGCTGTAGCTACAGTATATATATTAACGTCCAGTGGTTGGCTATAGCTACAGTATATATATTAACGTTCAGTGGTTGGCTGTAGCTACAGTATATATATTAACGTCCAGTGGTTGGCTGTAGCTACAGTATATATATTAACGTCCAGTGGTTGGCTATAGCTACAGTATATATATTTGGGAGCAGGATAACGTTCAGTGGTTGGCTATAGCTACAGTATATATATTTGGGAGCAGGATAACGTCAAGTGGTTGGCTATAGCTACAGTATATATATTAATGTCCAGTGGTTGGCTGTAGCTACAGTATATATATTAACGTCCAGTGGTTGGCTGTAGCTACAGTATATATATTAACGTCCAGTGGTTGGCTGTAGCTACAGTATATATATTAACGTCCAGTGGTTGGCTATAGCTACAGTATATATATTAACGTCCAGTGGTTGGCTGTAGCTACAGTATATATATTAACGTCCAGTGGTTGGCTGTAGCTACAGTATATATATTAACGTCCAGTGGTTGGCTGTAGCTACAGTATATATATTAACGTCCAGTGGTTGGCTGTAGCTACAGTATATATATTTGGGAGCAGGATAACGTCCAGTGGTTGGCTGTAGCTACAGTATATATATTTAACGTCCAGTGGTTGGCTATAGCTACACTATATATATTAACGTCCAGTGGTTGGCTGTAGCTACAGTATATATATTAACGTCCAGTGGTTGGCTGTAGCTACAGTATATATATTAACGTCCAGTGGTTGGCTGTAGCTACAGTATATATATTAACGTCCAGTGATTGGCTGTAGCTACAGTATATATATTAACGTTCAGTGGTTGGCTATAGCTACAGTATATATATTAACGTCCAGTGGTTGGCTATAGCTACAGTATATATATTAACGTCCAGTGGTTGGCTGTAGCTACAGTATATATATTAACGTCCAGTGGTTGGCTGTAGCTACAGTATATATATTAACGTCCAGTGGTTGGCTGTAGCTACAGTATATATATTAACGTCCAGTGGTTGGCTATAGCTACAGTATATATATTAACGTCCAGTGGTTGGCTGTAGCTACAGTATATATATTAACGTCCAGTTGTTGGCTGTAGCTACAGTATATATATTAACGTCCAGTGGTTGGCTGTAGCTACAGTATATATATTAACGTACAGTGGGACATTTCCCTTTATATTGGATATGTTTTCAGCTCCTGTGAAAAGTTTGGATGTGCTTAAAACCCTCCATAGTCTACGTTGTCTTACATGCTGACTAGACCGGGCACATGTTGAATTTGTCCATCCACACCAGACTACTACTACTTCTTCTTCTTCTTCTTCTTCTTCTTCTTCTTCTTCTTCTTCTTCTTCTTCTTCTTCTTCTTCTTCTTCTTCTTCTTCTTCTTCTTCTTCTTCTTCTTCTTCTTCTTCTTCTTCTTCTTCTTCTTCTTCTTCTTCTTCTTCTTCTTCTTCTTCTTCTTCTTCTTCTTCTTCTTCTTCTTCTTCTTCTTCTTCTTCTTCTTCTTCTTCTTCTTCTTCTTCTTCTTTAGACTTTATATGGCGATTGGCAACCAACTTTAAGGTGCATTATAGCCAACGATTGCAGTGTGGACCCCAGTTCAGCTTTCAATCACCCACGTTGGTATATGCTCCTAAAAATCCAATGAAGAGATGGGGGAGGCGGGACTTGCAATGCTTCATGCGTCAAATATAGAACCGAGTTCTTTTAGTGGAGACAGAGAATGTGTGGAGGTTGCTTTATATTTGGTAATTGGGGGCCTTTGAGCCCTGATGGGCTGGGTGACATAATTGACTCTCTGAGAGATATGAGCTGCTGTGGAGGGAGAGCAGAGCAGCCTAACAGAGTTATGGGATTGTTTCATTAAACACACTGAGAAAGAATCCCTTAGGGCTGTTTCCTGCTCCTCTGTCTGTCTGTCTGTCTGTCTGTCTGTCTGTCTGTCTGTCTGTCTGTCTGTCTGTCTGTCTGTCTGTCTGTCTGTCTGTCTGTCTGTCTGTCTGTCTGTCTGTCTGTCTGTCTGTCTGTCTGTCTGTCTGTCTGTCTGTCTGTCTGTCTGTCTGTCTGTCTGTCTGTCTGTCTGTCTGTCTGTCTGTCTGTCTCTCTCTCTCTCTCTCTCTCTCTGTCTGTCTGTCTGTCTGTCTGTCTGTCTGTCTGTCTGTCTGTCTGTCTGTCTGTCTGTCTGTCTGTCTGTCTGTCTGTCTGTCTGTCTGTCTGTCTGTCTGTCTCTCTCTCCTGTCTCTCTCTATTCCCTTTATAGTGTACTTCTTACGACTAGGACCCATCCAGAGCTCTGGTCTAAAGTAGTGCACTTTACATTACATTTACATTTACGTCATTTAGCAGACGCTCTTATCCAGAGCGACTTACAAATAGGTGCATTCACCTTATAGCTAGTGGGATAACCACTTTACAATTTTTTTATTTTATTTTTTATTTTTGGTGGGGTGGGGTAGAAGGATTACTTTATCCTATCCCAGGTATTCCTTAAAGAGGTGGGGTTTCAAATGTCTCCGAAAGGTGGTGAGTGACTCCGCTGTCCTGGCGTCGTGAGGGAGCTTGTTCCACCATTGGGGTGCCAGAGCAGTGAACAGTTTTGACTGGGCTGAGCGGGAACTGTGCTTCAGCAGAGGTAGGGGAGCCAGCAGGCCAGAGGTGGATGAACGCAATGCCCTCGTTTGGGTTTAGGGACTGATCAGAGCCTGAAGGTACGGAGTTGCCGTTCCCCTCACAGCTCTGTAGGCAAGCACCATGGTCTTGTAGCAGATGCGAGCTTCAACTGGAAGCCTGTGGAGTGTGCGGAGGAGCGGGGTGACGTGAGAGAACTTGGGAAGGTTGAACACCAGACAGGCTGCGGCATTCTGGATGAGTTGTAGGGGTTTAATGGCACAGGCAGGGAGCCCAGCCAACAGCGAGTTGCAGTAATCCAGATGGGAGATGACAAGTGCCTGGATTAGGACCTGTGCCGCTTCCTGTGTAAGGCAGGGTCGTACTCTCCAAATTTTGTAGAGCATGAACCTACAGGATCGGGTCACCGCCTTGATGTTAGCGGAGAACGACAGGGTGTTGTCCAGGGTCACGCCAAGGCTCTTCGCACTCTGGGAGGAGGACACAACGGAGTTGTCAACCGTGATGGCGAGATCATGGAACGGGCAGTCCTTCCCCGGGAGGAAGAGCAGCTCCGTCTTGCCGAGGTTCAGCTTGAGGTGGTGATCCGTCATCCACACTGATATGTCTGCCAGTCATGCAGAGATGCGATTCACCACCTGGTTATCAGAAGGGGGAAAGGAGAAGATTAATTTTGTGTCGTCTGCGTAGCAATGATAGGAGAGGCCATGTGAAGATATGACAGAGCCAAGTGACTTGGTGTATAGCGAGAATAGGAGAGGGCCTAGAACTGAGCCCTGGGGGACACCAGTGGTGAGAGCACGTGGTGCGGAGACAGCTTCTCGCCACGCCACTTGGTAGGAGCGACCGGTCAGGTAGGATGCAATCCAAGAGTGAGCCGCGCCGGAGATGCCCAGCTCGGAGAGGGTGGAGAGGAGGATCTGATGGTTCACAGTATCAAAGGCAGCCGACAGGTCTAGAAGGACAAGAGCAGAGGAGAGAGAGTTAGCTTTAGCAGTGCGGAGAGCCTCCGTGACACAGAGAAGAGCAGTCTCAGTTGCATGACCAGTCTTGAAACCTGACTGGTTTGGATCAAGAAGGTCATTCTGAGAGAGAAAGCAAGAGAGTTGGCTAAAGACGGCACGCTCAATAGTTTTGGAGAGAAAATAAAGAAGGTATACTGGTCTGTAGTTGTTGACATCAGAGGGATCGAGAGTTGGTTTTTTGAGAAGTGGTGCAACTCTCGCTCTCTTGAAGACGGAAGGGACATAGCCAGCGGTCAAGGATGAGTTGATCAGCGAGGTGAGGTAAGGGAGAAGGTCACCGGAGATGGTCTGGAGAAGAGAGGAGGGGATAGGGTCAAGCGGGCAGGTTGTTGGGCAGCCGGCCGTCACAAGTCGCAAGATTTCATCTGGAGAGAGAGGGGAGAAAGAAGTCAAAGCATAGGGTAGGGCAGTGTGAGCAGGACCAGCGGTGTCATTTGACTTAACAAAAGAGGATCGGATGTCGTCAACCATCTTTTCAAAATGGTTGACGAAGTCATCCACAGAGAGGTGAATATAGTGAATATGGTCATACAGAGCTCTGGTCTAAAGTAGTGCACTTCATAGTGAATATGGTCATACAGAGCTCTGGTCTAAAGTAGTGCACTTCATAGTGAATATGGTGCCATTTGGGACACGGAAAAGACATGAGACTAGGTTGCCTTTTTTGGAAGAGTTCTGATCTAAACATAAATCTGAGACCTGGGTCATTTTTAGTGGTGAGAAACGTTAAGAAACAGAGTGAAACTGAGATAATAATAATAATAATAATATGCCATTTAGCAGACGCTTTTATCCAAAGCGACTTACAGTCATGTGTGCATACATTTTTACGTATGGGTGGTCCCGGGGATCGAACCCACTACCCTGGCGTTACAAGCGCCATGCTCTGCCAATTGAGCTACCTGAATTACCTGAATAAGCTGAATTAGTCCAATAAGAAGATAGATTTTAATTTCAAGTTGGAAAGCCCTTGTTTAAAGTACACTAGTCACCACACTAGCAGCTCCAGTGACTCCTCCCTCCTGTTCCTAGTCTCCACACTAGCATCTCCAGTGACTCCTCCCTCCTGTTCCTAGTCTCTACACTAGCATCTCCAGTGACTCCTCCCTCCTGTTCCTAGTCTCCACACTAGCATCTCCAGTGACTCCTCCCTCCTGTTCCTAGTCTCCACACTAGCATCTCCAGTGACTCCTCCCTCCTGTTCCTAGTCTCCACACTAGCATCTCCAGTGACTCCTCCCTCCTGTTCCTAGTCTCCACACTAGCATCTCCAGTGACTCCTCCCTCCTGTTCCTAGTCTCCACACTAGCAGCTCCAGTGACTCCTCCCTCCTGTTCCTAGTCTCCACACTAGCATCTCCAGTGACTCCTCCCTCCTGTTCTCAACACTTATTCATATGCTCTGACATCAGCTGTATTATACATCAGCTGTATTAGTCATATACTGTAATAGTCATCAGCTGTATTAGTCATCAGCTGTATTAGTCATCAGCTGTATTATGCATCAGCTGTATTATACACCGGCAGTATTAGACATCACCTGTATTATACATCAGCTGTATTAGTCATCAGCTGTATTAGTCATCAGCTGTATTATACATCAGCTGTATTAGTCATCAGCTGTATTATGCATCAGCTGTATTAGACATCAGCTGTATCAGTCATCAGCTGTATTAGTCATCAGCGGTATTAGTCATCAGCTGTATTATGCATCAGCTGTATTAGACATCAGCTGTATTAGTCATCAGCTGTATTAGTCATCAGCTGTATTATGCATCAGCTATATTAGACATCAGCTGTATTAGTCATCAGCTGTATTAGTCATCAGCTGTATTAGTCATCAGCTGTATTATACATCAGCTGTATTAGTCATCAGTTGTATTAGTTATCAGCTGTAATAGTCATCAGCTGTATTATACATCAGCTGTATTAGTCATCAGCTGTATTAGTTATCAGCTGTAATAGTCATCAGCTGTATTATACATCAGCTGTATTAGTCATCAGCTGTATTATGCATCAGCTGTATTAGACATCAGCTGTATCAGTCATCAGCTGTATTAGTCATCAGCTGTATTAGTCATCAGCTGTATTATGCATCAGCTGTATTAGACATCAGCTGTATTAGTCATCAGCTGTATTAGTCATCAGCTGTATTATGCATCAGCTATATTAGACATCAGCTGTATTAGTCATCAGCTGTATTAGTCATCAGCTGTATTAGTCATCAGCTGTATTATACATCAGCTGTATTAGTCATCAGCTGTATTAGTTATCAGCTGTAATAGTCATCAGCTGTATTATACATCAGCTGTATTAGTCATCAGCTGTATTAGACTTCAGCTGTATTAGTCATCAGCTGTATTATACATCAGCTGTATTAGTCATCAGCTGTATTAGACATCACCTGTATTATACATCAGCTGTATTAGTCATCAGCTGTATTAGTCATCAGCTGTATTAGACATCAGCTGTATTATACATAAGCTGTATTAGTCATCAGCTGTATTGGTCATTAGCTGTATTAGTCATCAGCTGTATTATACATCAGCTGTATTAGTCATCAGCTTTATTGGTCTTCAGCTGTTTTAGTCATCAGCTGTTTTAGTCATCAGCTGTATCAGTTATCAGCTGTATAGGTCATCAGCTGTATTCGTCATCAGCTGTATTATACATCAGCTGTATTCGTCATCAGCTGTATTATACATCAGCTTTATTAGTCATCAGCTGTATTAGTCATCAGCTGTATTAGTCATCAGCTGTATTAGTCATCAGCTGTATTAGTCATCAGCTGTATTATACATCAGCTGTATTAGTCATCAGCTGTATTAGTCATCAGCTGTATCTGATCATGGCTCAGACCTGACCTGAGACACCCAAACAGAAGATGCCATAGCAAAGTCCTGTCCAGTAGGCTATATGGGTGTGTATAATACAGTGTGTGTGTGTGTTAAATGTGTGTGTGTTCCGCGTAAGTGTGTTCAGTGTGTATGTGTGTCCAGTGTGTGTGTGTGTGTGTTTTTTCAGTGTGTGTGTGTGGTGTCTAGTGTGTGTGTGTGTGTGTGTGTGTGTGTGTGTGTGTGTGTGTGTGTGTGTGTGTGTGTGTGTGTGTGTGTGTGTGTGTGTGTGTGTCCTGCATGTGTGTGTCCTGTGTGTGTGTGTGTCCAGTGTGTGTCCAGTGTGTTTGTGTGTGTGTGTGTGTGTGTCTGTGTGTTTGTGTGTGTGTGTCCAGTGTATGTGTCCAGTGTGTTTGTATGTGTCCAGTGTGTTTGTATGTGTCCAGTGTGCGTGTTTTATGTTTGACACAGGGACACTGAGGACACTGACACCAAACCCCAAAAGTCATCGACATCAACCCCATCATGAACCCTAAAACCTGGATAGAGGGGCTCAGTGAATGTGGAGTGGAATGTGTTCAGGTGGGTCAGTGTGTCAGAGGAGACTCTGTAGAAGGACAGAGTGCCGGCTGGCCAGTCCAGATACACTCCTACTCTGTGGGAGCTGGAGGAGAGGACGTCTATGGGAGTGGGGTTATTATTGTGCCTGGCAGAGTAACGGTTGTCAGAGCAGATCAGACTCCAGGACTTGTCATTCCATCCAATCCTACAGTCATAACCCCTTCCTCTCCTGCTGATTCCTTTATATGTCACTCCTATATCAGCCACTCCACTCCACTCCACTCTACCTCCCAGTAACAGCGCCCAGTCAGGAGTTATTTTATTATAAAATGTATCAGCTGGTGATTAGGATTGTTAGATGAACCCACTAAGTTCCTGATGAACTCAACTGGTGAGCCTCTTTAGCAGCTAGTTCCATGGACACACTGATTTCAATGTCCTTTGCCGAGGTCAGATGACTTTCAGTCAACAGTCTCTTTTGTGTAGCTTCACTCCGTAGCCCACATACTAGTCTGTCTCTAATGATGTCATTTAGAACAGCATTAAACTCACAGTGTTCTGATCGTTTCTTTAATGCAGCAGCAAACATTGTTACTGATTCTCCGTCTTCCTGATGTCTCCTGTGGAACCTGAACCTTTCAGCATTATCTAGTGGTTCTGGTGAAAAATGTCCTTTAAGTATCTCCACAATATCCCCATACGTCTTATTACCTGTTCTGTCTGGCTGTAGCAGGCTGCCTAGTAAATTAAATGTCTTTGGCCCCATTACACTAAAACATGTCGGCACAATGTTGTCCTCATCCATGTCATTTACAAGAACAAAATATTCAAACTGTTCTGTATAGGAGCTCCACTGTTCAATACTTTCATCAAACTGTCCAATGTTTCCAACAATTCCAATAATTTTTTACTACTTGAGTAAAAGTCTAAAAGTATTTGGTTTTAAATGTACTTATGTATCAAAAGTAAATGTAATTGCTAAAATATACTTAATTATCAAAAGTAAAAGTACAAGTATAAATCATTTCAAATTCCTTACATAAAGCAAACCAGACGATTTTTTTGTTTTTAAAATGTACGTTCAGCCAGAGGCACACTCCAACACTCAGACAATTTACAAACAAAGCATTTGTGTTTAGTGAATCTGCCAGATCAGAGGCAGTAGGGATGTTCTCTTGATAAGTGTGTGAATTGGACCATTTTCTGTCCTGCTAAGCATTCAAAATGTAACGAGTACTTTTGGGTGTCAGGGAAAATGTATGGAGTAAAAAGTACATTATTTTCTTTAGGAATGTAGTGAAGTAAAAGTAAAAGTAGTCAAAAATATAAATAGTAAAGTCAAGTACAGATACCCCAAAAAACTACTTAAGTAGTACTTTAAAGTATTTTTACTTAAGTACTTTACACCACTGGTTAACGCTCTTTCTTAGCTAGCTAGACTATGCACTTGCCTCTGCTAGCAATACACTGTGCTAACATTAGCCTATTCTGTACCACAGAAAATAACAGTTTGAAACAGTTGTAAAAACCCACTTCTTCCAGACAGAATAGTTCCTGTAGATTCAGACTTACTCATCACCAATCTGTTGTTATGTCTCGTGGGTTTCATAACCACGTCTGTATAACAATTCAATAATGATGAGACAGGAGACAGGAATCAGTTCAACCATTTATCTGGAACGTGATCATCTCAACACATACAAACCCCCATGATGCTCTGCGGCACAACCCCAATATACAACAAATACATAGATAAGTAAATGGACACAAAACAAAACTCATAGAGGAATTTAAATGTTCATTTCTAGAAAGTAGGGCCATGGGATAGGGTCAGAAAGGTCAGTATGTTTGATAACTGGCTACAGAGGTGACACAACAAGCATAAGGTCCATTATAACACAGTGAAGTAGAGGTGGGAGCTAAAAGCAGACATGGACAGTGAGACGGTGTGAGGAGGTCAGGGGTGAAACGCTAGATCAGGACAGGTAGAAATGGCAGGGCTGGAAATAGACACAGAGACAAATTCTGATCATGGCTCAGACCTGACCTGAGACACTCAAACAGAAGATGCCATAGCAAAGTCCTGTCCAGTAGGCTATATGGGATTTCCTTTCATCAAAATCCAACACATGGAAATGTGTCCAGTGTGTGTGTGTGTGTGTCCAGTGTATGTATGTGTGTCCAGTGTGTGTTTGTGTGTGTCCAGTGTGTGTTTGTCCAGTGTGTGTGTGTGTGTGTGTGAATCCAGTGTGTGTATGTGTGTGTGTGTCCAGTGTGTGTGTGTGGATGTGTGTCCAGTGTGTGTGTGTGTCCAGTGTGTGTGTTCAGCGTATGTGTGTTCAGTGTGTGTGTGTGTGTATCCAGCGTGTATGTTTAGTGTGTGTGTGTCCAGTGTGTGTGTGTCCAGTGTCAAGTGTGTGTGTGTGTGTGTGTGTGTGTGTGTGTGTGTGATCAGTGTGTGTGTGTCCATTGTGTTTGTGTATCCAGTGTGTGTGTCCAGTGTGTGTGTGTGTGTGTGTGTGTTCAGTGTGTGTGTGTGTGTGTGTGTGTCCAGTGTGTGTGTGTACATTGTGTGTGTGTGTCCAGTGTGTGTGTCCGTCCAGTGTGTGTGTGTGTCCAGTGTGTGTGTTCAGTGTGTGTGTGTGTGTGTGTGTGTGTGTCCAGTGTGTGTGTGTGTCCAGAGTGTGTGTGTGTGTGTGTGTCCAGTGTGTGTGTCCTGTGTGTGTGTGTGTGTCAGGTGTGTGTGTCCTGTGTGTATGTGTGTGTGTCCAGTGTGAGTGTGTGTGTGTGTGTGTGTGTGTCCAGTGTGTGTGTGTCCAGTGTGTGTGTGTGTGTGTGTGTGTCCAGTGTGTGTGAGTGTGTGTGTAAGTGTGTATGTGTGTGTGTCCAGTGTCTGTCTGTGTGTCCAGTGTGTGTGAGTGTGTGTGTCCAGTGTGTGTGTGTCCAGTGTGTGTGAGTGTGTGTGTCCAGTGTGTGTGTGTGTGTGTGTGTGTGTGTGTGTGTGTGTGTGTGTGTGTGTGTGTGTGTGTGTGTGTGTCCTGTGTGTCAGGTGTGTGTGTGTCCAGTGTGTGTGTGTGTGTGTGTGTGTGTGTGTGTGCCAGGTGTGTGTGTGTCCAGTGTGTGTGTCCAGTGTGTATGTGTGTGGGTCCAGTGTGAGTGTGTGTGTGTGTGTGTGTGTGTCCAGCGTATGTGTGTGTGTCCAGTGTGTGTGTGTGTTTGTGTGTGTCCAGTGTGTGTGTGTGTGTGTCCAGTGTGTGTTTCCTGTGTGTGTGTGTGTGGGTGTGTGTGTGTGTCCAGTGTGTGTGTGTCCTGTGTGTGTGTGTGTGAGTGTGTGTGTGTGTGTCCAGTGTGTGAGTGTGTCCTGTGTGTGTGTGTGTCCAGTGTGTGTGTCCTGTGTTTGTTTCCTGTGTTTGTGTGTGTGTGTGTGTGTCCAGTGTGTGTGTGTGTGTGTGTGTGTCCAGTGTGTGCGTGTGTGTGTCCGGTGTGTGTGTGTGTCCTGTGTGTGTGTGTGTGTGTCCAATGTGTGTGTGTCCAGTGTGTGTGTGTTCAGTGTGTGTGTGTGTGTGTGTCCAGTGTGTGTGTGTGTCCAGAGTGTGTGTGTGTCCAGTGTCCAGTGTGTGGGTGTGTTTGTCCAGTGTGTGTCCAGTGTGCTTGTGATCAATGTATGTGTGTCCTGTGTGTGTGTGTGTGTCCAGTGTGTGTTTGTCCGGTGTGTGTGTGTTCAGTGTGTTTGTTCAGTGTGTGTGTGTGTGTGTGTGTCCAGTGTGTGTGTGTGTCAGTGTGTGTGTGTGTCCAGTGTGTGTGTGTCTAGTGTGTTTGGGTGTGTTTGTCCAGTGTGTGTGATCAATGTATGTGTGTCGTGTGTGTGTGTGTGTATGTGTGTGTGTGTGTGTGTGTGTGTGTGTCCAGTTTGTGTTTGTCCGGTGTGTGTGTGTTCAGTGTGTTTGTTCAGTGTGTGTGTGTGTGTGTGTGTCCAGCGTATGTGTGTTTGTGTGTGTCCAGTGTGTGTGTGTGTGTCCAGTGTGTGTGTGTTTGTGTGTGTCCAGTGTGTGTGTGTGTCCAGTGTGTGTTTCCTGTGTGTGTGTGTGTGTGTGTGTGTGTCCAGTGTGTCAGTGTGTCTGTCTAGTGTGTTCAGTGTGTGTGTGTGTGTGTGTGTGTGTGTGTGTGTGTCCAGTGTGTGTGTGTGTGTGTGTCAGTGTTACCATGGTTATTATTTACAGGGACACTGAGGCGTCATCCCAAACCCTAAACCCTGGATAGAGGGACTCAGTGAATGTGGAGTGGAATGTGTTCAGGTGGGTCAGTGTGTCAGAGGAGACTCTGTAGAAGGACAGAGTGCCGGCTGGCCAGTCCAGATACACTCCTACTCTGTGGGAGCTGGAGGAGGGGACGTCTATGGTAGTGAGATTATTATTGTGACGGGCAGAGTAACTGTTGTCAGAGTAGAACAGACTCCAGGACTTGTCATTGTATCCAATCACACAGTCATAACCCCATCCTCTCCTCCTGATTCCTTTATATGCCACTCCTATAACAGCCCCTAACCCACTCCACTCTACCTCCCAGTAACAGCACCCAGTCAGACCCTCTCTACACAGCACCTGTCCACAGCCCTCAAATCTCTCTGGGTGATCAGGATACGGCTGCTTCTCTCTCCTACATGTCACCTTTCTGTTCTCCTCAGACAGAGAGAGGAGTCTGTTTACTGTGTTTGGGTCCAGTGTGAGATCACAGACATCTGATGGATGAAACCAGACACAATATTAGAAATCATCATCATTCACATTAGAATGTTAACTCACTTTTCACTAATTCATTTAATGTAGATGTTTCTAGGTATAAAAAGGAGAAGTTAAGGTAACTTGAGACTTGTTGAATGATCATATGTTATACTGTATGGTAATATAAAACACACGTATTCCCATTAATTACACACACACACACACCCTGAACACACACACACACACTTACACTGAACACACACACACACACACTGGACACACACACACATCCTGAACACACACACACAAACATACACATCCTGAACACACACACACACACACAATTACACTGAACACACACACACACACACACACACACACACACACACACACACATCCAGAACAAACACACACACTGGACACACACACACTTTCATGCACGCATATTTAATATGTAACTGGAACACACCACACACAGACACACACATTGTCAAAGCAACTCTTTGTAAACTTTGGTGTCCCTGATTTGTGCTTCTGTAGAACTACAGCTCATATTTAATATGACCAAGTAAGTAATGATGGTGGTCTTTGACTTTGACTTCACTTGAATTAAGACTTATTCTTAGTCATATTCTTCACAGCAGTCAACACTCACATTTTCTAAGTCCAGGTTTCATTGTGTTCTCTCCACCATGTTCCACACTGTAGCGGTAAGCAGAAGAACAGACAGTCATTGAGGGATACACCTGAACTCACACACACACACACACACAAACAGTAAGTATATACATTTGTCCAAGTGTGTGTGTGTGTGTGTGTGTGTGTCCAGTGTGTGTGTGTGTGTGTGTGTGTGTCCAGTGTGTGTGTGTTTGTGTGTGTGTCCAGTGTGTGTGTGTGCGTGTGTGTCCAGTGTGTGTGTGTGTGTGTGTGTGTCCAGTGTGTGTGTGTGTGTGTGTGTGTGTCCAGTGTGTGTGTGTGTGCGTGTGTGTCCAGTGTGTGTGTGTGTGTGTGTGTCCAGTGTGTGTGTGTGTCCATTGTGTGTGTGTGTGTACACCTGAACTCACACACACTCACACACACACACACACACACACACACACACACACACACACACACACACACACACACACACACACACACACACACACACAGGACACAGACACAGACACACACACACACACAGACACACACACACACTTTATATAACTTAGTCCAAGTGGTGGTCAGAATGTTTGTCTTAACTAGCCTGATAACTCCAACATGTCTGATATGAACATTGACATAAACCCTCTACATACTTGAGTTTCTCCAGTCTGCAGTGTGGATCCTCCAGTCCAGCAGAGAGCAGTCTGACTCCTGAGTCTCCTGGGTAATTGTAGCTCAGGTCCAGCTCTCTCAGGTGTGAGGGGTTTGACTTCAGAGCTGAGACCAGAGAAGCACAGCCTTCCTCTGTGACTAGACAGCCTGACAGCCTGCAAAGAGTCAAATCATATTAAAACCACACTGCTATTCTTTGGTGGTGAAAATAGTGGCAGTTTTCAACATATTCAGATACGTCAGTGTCCTGAAACCTGCCATATCTATTCATAAATGAATTGATGTATCATTATTAGAAATGATCATAATTTTGCTTGTAGAGAGAAACATATATATTACAAATATTTGAGTAGACTGACCAGAGCAGTTTAAAAAGCAGTATCAGTCAAAAGACAGACAGTGAGGTATCAGATTTAGATTGTATTGAGGATACAGTCCACACCATATCTATTTTGACAGTGAAGCTAACATTTTAAATGTGGCTCTATACTCCAGCATTTTGGATTTGAGATCAAATGTTTCATACGAGGTGACAGTATATAATGTCACCCTTTATTTGAGGATATTTTCATACATATCTGTTTCACCGTTTAGAAATGAAGCACTTTATGTATCTAGTCCCCCCATTTGAAGAAGTCACAAGTATTCTGACCGATTCACTTATAGTGTATTAAAGTATTCAAAAGTTGAGTATTTGGTTGTAAATTCGTTGGTTGCATTTGCAGTTTGTTTTGGTTGTGTTTTGGGTTATGTTTTGCCCGATAGTAACTGAATGGTGGATGATGACTGAAGTAATCTTCTGTCTAAGAGAGTAGATAACATGTTTCTAAACATAACTAAATGAATCCTGAAGATGCCATGATTAATAAAAATCATGAACGAATTATGAATAATAATGAGTGAGAAAGTTACAGAGGCTACAACAAAACATGCTAACCTCTCACCATTACCAATAACAGAGGGGGTATGATCCTTGTTCCTCTGTAACTTTCTCATTCATCATCATTCACGATTCATTCATGATTATTCATAATCATGGTAGCATCCACATGAATGTAGAAGTGTTCAGAAACATCTTCTATTCTTACTGACAATACAAGTGAAGTGACTCCAAAATGACAGGACATTATTCACCATTCAGTTGCTATTGGGAAAAACATCATCTAAAACACAACCAAAACAAACTGCAAATGCATTCAACAAGTTTGTAGAATCACAGGCTTGATATAATCACTGCAGGTAAGGAATATGGGACCAAATACTAAACTTATGACTACTTTTAATACAATATAAGTGAATATGTCCAAATTATTACGAATTTTTCAAATGGGAGAACAAGATACATAAAGTGCTTTCATTTCTAAACGGTAATATATATATATATATATATATATATATATATATATATATATATATGAATACCTTTAAATAAAAGGAGACATTCTGTACTGTTGCCTAATATGAAACATTATATCTGAAATCCAAAATGCTAGAGCATAGCACCAAATTTTTTACTGTAAGCTTCACTGTCCAAACACATATAGTGTGGACTATGTGTGCCTGGTAAACACATGTGGATCTGGTGAACAGTTATCACTTGTTGACCAACTACAGGAATACTGACCTCAGAGTCTCCAGTTTACAGTGGGGATTCCCCAGTCCAGCAGAGAGCAGCTTCACTCCTGAATCCTTCAGGTCATTGTTACTCAGGTCCAGCTCTCTCAGGTGTGAGGGGTTTGACTTCAGAGCTGAGATCAGAGAAGCACAGCCTTCCTCTGTGACTAGACAGCCTGACAGCCTGCAAAGGGTCAAATCATATTAAAACCACACTGCTATTCTTTGGTGTGAAAATATATTCTTTCAGTGTCCTGAAACCTGCCATATCTATTCATATATGTATATATACAGTACCAGTCAAAAGTTTAAACACACCAACTCATTCAAGGGTTTTTCTTTATTTTTACTATTTTCTACATTGTAGAATAATAGTGAAGACATCAAAACTATGAAATAACACATATGGAATCATGTAGTAACCAAAAAAGTGTTAAATTAATCAAAATATATTTTATATTTGAGATTCTTCAAATAGCCACCCTTTGCCTTGATGACAGCTTTGTACACTCTTGACATTCTCTCAACCAGCTTCATGAGGTAGTCACCTGGAATGCATTTCAATTAACAGGTGTGCCTTCTTAAAAGGTAATTTGTGGAATTTCTTTCCTTCTTAATGTGTTTGAGCCAATCAGTTGTGTTGTGACAAGATAGGGGGGTATACAGAAGATAGCCCTATTTGGTAAAAGACCAAGTCAATATTATGGCAAGAACAGCTCAAATAAGCAAAGAGAAATGACAGTCCATCATTACTTTAAGACATGACGGCCAGTCAATACGGAACATTTCAACAACTTTGAAAGATTCTTCAAGTGCAGTCGTAAAAAACATCAAGCGCTATGATGAAACTGGCTCTCATGAGGACCGCCACAGGAATGGAAGACCCAGAGTTACCTCTGCTGCAGAGGATAAGTTCATTAGAGTTACCAGCCTCAGAAATTGCAGCCCAAATAAATGCATCACAGAGTTCAAGTCACAGACACATCTCAACATCAACTGTTCAGAGGGGACTGTGTGAATCAGGCCTTCATGGTCGAATTGCCTCAAATAAATCACTACTAAAGGACACCAATAAGAAGAAGAGACTTGCTTGGGCCAACAAACACGGGCAATGGACATTAGACCTGTGGACATTTGTCCTTTAGTCTGGAGTCCAAATTGGAGATTTTTGGTTCCAACCGCTGTGTCTTTGTGAGAAGCGGTGTAGGTGAACGGATGATCTCTGCATGTGTATTTCCCACCGTAAAGCATGGTGGAGGAGGTGTTATGGTGTGGGGGAGCTTTGCTGGTGACACTGTCTGTGATTTATTTAGAATTTAACCACACTTAACCAGCATGGCTACCACAGCATTCTGCAGCGATACGCCATCCCATCTGGTTTGCGCTTAGTGGGACTATCATTTGTTTTTCAACAGGACAATGACCCAACACACCTCCAGGCTGTGTAAGGGCTATTTTACCAAGAAGGAGAGTGATGGAGTGCTGCGTCAGATGACCTGGCCTCCACAATCCCCCGACCTCAACCCAATTGAGATGGTTTGGGATGAGTCGGACCGCAGAGTGAAGGAAAAGCAGCCAACAAGTGCTCAGCATATGTGGGAACTCCTTCAAGACTGTTGGAAAAGCATTCCAGGTGAAGCTGGTTGAGAGAATGCCAAGAGTGGGCAAAGCTGTCATCAAGGCAAAGGGTGGCTATTTGAAAAATGTCAAATATGAAATATATTTTCATTTGTTTAACACTTTTTTGATTACTACATGATTTCATATGTGTTATTTAATAGTTTTAATGTCTTCACTATTATTTTACAATGTAAAAATTGTAAAAATAAAGAAAAATCCTTGAATGAGTGGGTGTGTCCAAACTTTTGACTAGTACTGTATATAAATTAATTAATGTATCATTATTAACAGTAGATAACATGTTTCTAAACACTACTAAATTAATATGTGTGTGTGTGTGTGTGTGTGTCCAGTGTGTGTGTGTTCAGTGTGTGTGTGTCTGTCCAGAGTGTGTGTGTATGTGTGTGTGTGTCCAGTGTGTGTGTGTGTGTGTGTGTGTGTGTGTATGTGTGTGTGTGTCCATTGTGTGTGTGTGTGTGTGTGTGTGTCCTGTGTGTTTGTGTCCTGTGTGTGTGTTTCCAGTGTGTGTGTGTTCATTGAGTAATACAGGAATACTGACCTCAGAGTCTCCAGTTTACAGTGGGGATTCCCCAGTCCAGCAGAGAGCAGCTTCACTCCTGAATCCTTCAGGTCATTGTTACTCAGATCCAGCTCTCTCAGGTGTGAGGGGTTTGACTTCAGAGCTGAGACCAGAGAAGCACAGCCTTCCTCTGTGACTAGACAGCCTGACAGCCTGCAAAGGGTCAAATCATATTAAAACCACACTGCTATTCGTTGGTGTTGAGTCATTTTCTTTCTAAGTGAGTAGATAACATGTTTCTAAACACTACTAAAGTAATCCTGATGATGCCATGATTGAGAATAATCATGAATGACAAAGTTACAGAGGCTACAACAAAACATGCTAACCTCTCACCATTACCTTCAAATAACAGGCAACATTCTGTACTGTCACCTAATATGAAATATTTTATCTGAAATCCAAAATGCTGGAGCATAGCACCAAATGTAAAACTGTAAGCTTCACTGTCCAAACACATATGGTGTGGACTATGTGTGCCTGGTAAACACATGTGGATCTGGTGAACAGTTATCACTTGTTGACCAACTACAGGAATACTGACCTCAGAGTCTCCAGTTTACAGTGGGGATTCCCCAGTCCAGCAGAGAGCAGCTTCACTCCTGAATCCTTCAGGTCATTGTTACTCAGATCCAGCTCTCTCAGGTGTGAGGGGTTTGACTTCAGAGCTGAGACCAGAGAAGCACAGCCTTTCTCTGTGACTCCACAGCCTGACAGCCTGACAAAGAGATCATCATGATTTCACAAACACATTGTTAATTTAACACCAGTAGTGTAGAAGGACAATGGCAAATGCATTTGGTTTATTCTCTTAAACAACATATAGATTAATCTTCCGTCTCCTAGAATTGTATGGTCATATTGTTATACTAATGTGAACATCAATGCATTGATTCAGTAAGTTTTTCTATTTAATATTATATATTATATACATATTATAATACATATATTTCTCTAAACTGAATATTTCTTCCTGATGATTAGTACTTAAATGTCATGTTATGTACTCACAGAGCAGCTCTGGAGGCTTTGACCACTGGCAGCAGCCTCAGAAGACCTTCCTCTGATCTGGAGTATTTCTTCAGGTCAAACACATCCAGCTCCTTTTCTGAAGTCAGCAACACAAAGACCAGAGCTGACCACTGTGCAGGTGACAGTTCTTCTGACCACTGTGCAGGTGAGAGACTTCCTGATCTCAGGAAGCTTTGGATCTCCTCCACTAGAGAATGGTCATTCAGTTCATTCAGACAGTGGAACAGATTGATGCACCTCTCTGGAGAGGGATTCTTCCTGATCTTCTCCTTGATGTACTTGACTGTTTCTTCATGGCTCTGTGAGCTGCTTCTTGTCTTTGTCAGTAGACCTCGTAAGTGCTTCTGATTGGACTCCAGTGAGAGGCCCAGAAGGAAGCGGAGGAACAGGTCCAGGTTTCCTGTCTCACTTTGTAAGGCTTTATCCACAGCACTCTTGTAGACAGTAACTTCAGTAACTTGCGGTTCGGCCATTAGATTCTCATTGTTGTTGATGAATGAGAGGAACACATATACAGCAGCCAGAAACTCCTGAATGCTCAGATGCACGAAGCAGTACACCTTGTCCTGGTACAGCCCACATTCCTCTTTAAAGAGCTGTGTGCACAATCCTGAGTACACTGTGGCTTCATTGACATCAATGCCAGCCTCTTTCAGGTCTTCTTCATAGAAAATCAGATTGCCATTCACAAGCTGTTGAAAAGCCAGTTTTCCCAGTGACAGAATGCTCTCTTTATTCCAGTGTGGACCTGTCTCTTCTTTCCCAAGATACTTTTCATTCTTCTGTTTGGTATGAAACTCCACAAGGTGTGTGTACATCTCAGTCAGAGTCTTGGGCATCTCTTCTGTCTTGTCTGTACTCAACATGTGTTCAAGGACTGTTGCAGAAATCCAACAGAAGACTGGAATGTGGCACATGATGTGGAGGCTCCTTGATGTCTTTATGTGTGAGATGATTCTGCTGGCCAGGTCCTCATCACTGAATCTCTTCCTGAAGTACTCCTCCTTCTGTGGGTCATTGAACCCTCGTACCTCTGTCACCTGGTGAACACACACTGAAGGGATCTTATTGGCTGCTGCAGGTCGGGTAGTTATCCAGAGGAGAGCAGAGGGAAGCAGATTTCCCTTGATGAGATTTGTCAGCAGAACATCCACTGAGGTTGACTCTGTGACGTCACAACAGATCTTGTTCTTCTGGAAGTCTAGGGGCAGTCGGCACTCATCCAGACCATCAAAGATGAACAGGACTTTGTACTTGTCGTAGTTGGAGATTCTTGATTCTTTGGTTTCCATTGAGAAGTGATTGAGAAGTTTAATCAAAGTGTGTTCATCCCCGTTCATCAAATTCAGCTCCCGAAAAGGGAATGAAAATACAAATTGGACATCCTGATTTGCTTTTCCTTCAGCCCAGTCCAGAATAAACTTCTGCACAGAGACTGTTTTTCCAATACCAGCGACTCCCTTTGTCAGCACAGTTCTGATAAGTTTGTCTTGTCCAGTTAAGGGTTTGAAGATGTCGTTACATTTGACTGCAGTCTCTGGTCTTGCTTGTTTCCTGGTTGTTGTCTCAATCTGTCTCAGCTCATGTTCATTATTGACCTCTCCTGTTCCACCCTCTGTGATGTAGAGCTCTGTGTAGATCTTATTGAGAAGTGTTGGGTTTCCTTGTTTAGCGATCCCCTCAAATACACACTGAAACTTCTTCTTTAGATTAGATTTGAGTTCACGTTGGCAAATCACAGCAAGCTCATCTGAATGAAGAAATAACACAGAGGATATTAATATTACATCTGTTTTAATGCCTACAGTATTGTAGGACTGTTATAAAGTTTTAAATAAAGTAATCTATTCTCTTAACTGACTGTATAAATGTGTAAATGTTTTCATAATGCATTACAGACTGGTGTGACTGATTATATTATTATGATCTCTCTCTCTCTCTTTCTCTCTCTCTCTCTCTCTCTCTCTCTCTCCTCTTCTCTGTCTAAATTAATCAACACAACACATCCCTGCTGCTACTTGATGAGGTCACTAGGTGTTGTGTTAAGGCTGCTACAATATCATTTAGTTACACAGCTACTTTAGCTGTACTTTAGCTACAGCTTTTAAATGTTCTAAAACAGCATTCAACATGAGGCAGACAGCTCTTACTTTTCTCCAGTGTGTCAGCAAGCTCCCTCTGGTTCATTTTCCTCAGGACGTGCAGTGTGATCTTCAGAGCCCCCTCTCTGGCACTGCTCTCCTGCTTCTCATCTTCAGCATCCACCACTTCCTCATCCTGCTTCTGACTCTCAAAGCCTTCTGGGAGTTCTGGACTAAGAATCCTCTTGAACATCTTCAGCTCGTTCTTCACAAATGTCATAATATTCTCTTCAAGCAACTGAAATAAATCAAGTAAATAAGTTAAGCAAGATAATAATTGCTTTCTCATTAACACATTAATGAATGATTGACAGATCAACTTTACTTGAGGTAAACAAAAACAAATGTACATAACAGGACCACATACACTGAATATGGAGGCCAGGTCTGTTTGATGACTCTGGGAAGACTGACCACTGAGAATCTCTGACTCTGATCTCTCCTGTTGGTTTCTGTGGACAAAACATGAGATTACATTTCCTCATCCAGGGAGTGCACACACACACACACACACACACACACACACACACACACACACACACACACACACACACACACACACACACACACACACACACACACAGGGAGGGAATGTTGTGTTAATATTGTTTCAGGACTATTAGAATGGAAAAAAGGTTTAGCCTATGGATTTTGAAAACAACAAAAATAAATGGTAAAATGGGAGAGGAGAAATGACTAGAGACAGTGTTGTTTAACCCACTGACCATGACCCATGAGTTCTTCTTACCTTTGTTCACTAGAAAAGTATCCCTCTCTAAACTCTATAGGTTGTTGCATAGACCGGTCACTCTTCATGGACACACAGCTGGGTACAGGGGAGGCTGGTCTCTCCTGCTTGATTGGACTTCAACACAACAGAGACAAACATTACATCTCTCATCTACTCTGAGCTCAGATGGGGAAACATAAAAAGAGTTTCATTCCAAACGCTATATATCCATTTTCAGAAATGTTGGTGAATTAGATTTTATTGTTTAAAGAAATTATGAAAGAGATTGGTGTGTTTTTTCACTATCTAATCATGGCATGGGATTGTTCAACGACAGACATGTATTTGTTTAAAATCTATCACTTGATGGTTTCATTTCAGAGAGACAAATAATCATGTTTTTTTGCAAAATGCTATATATCTGCCTCACTCTCAGAGAAATAAGTAGTACTGCTAGGTTTTACACAGTAATAATATATATCTTCCTCACTCTCAAAGAAATAAGTAGTACTGCTAGGTTTTACACAGTCAAATGTGACCGACCAGCTCGATTCGGTCTTATGTAGCAACATTTGAAATGTTTATTTTTTTACATTGGATAAAAGTAGAGTCTCAGCTAGAAAAAGGTATATCATACACTACAGTTTAGGAACAATGGGAAAGTAATTCTGCTTTGAAAGATGATAAACTTGTAACCTCAATTTTGAGAAAATGGTCTTTGAATGTTTTGGTTCACCTACTGGAGAGCTCTTCTTTATCTACAGTGGTGTTACTTTGGCAGATAATGTCACCCATCTAAATAAATAGTATATATATATATATATATATATATATATATAGTTAACTAAATGTATGGTGTTTTTGGTTTATGTCAGTTTCATTGTTTGTTATGCTATAAATGGTTATTTTATGGTTGTAAGTGGTAAAATTAACTAATTAATTAATTACTACTTTAGTAAGGATATACTTTATTCAGTACTACTGCAGTTACTAAATAATTCCAATAGATGGCAGCATAAGACCATGAATGACATTTCAGAAGGTTAGTTAGTTTTGTCCCTGGATACACCACCACTCCCCCTCACAGGAAAACTCCTGCACACGCTTTTTACTGTCCCTTTCCACACTGCTAACGCAAGAGGAACGACTGAAAAAGCATTTAACAGATTACTGTGAAATAATATAATGATGATTCATGTTTATTATTACCTGTTTTTATGCTCATGTTTTGAAATTATACTTCATTACTATAACGATTATCAATAAGCCTGAACATTAATTTAGTCACCTCTGGTCGAGAAAAACGTATTTTCCTGGTACAGTCATTGTCAGATTCATCAACCAGCAGCGAGCACTCTGCCTTCTAGCACAAGCGAGGGGCATGTTGAGGTACATTTGCTAACCGCGAGGTTTGCATGATGTAATTTATTGGTGGGCTGGAACACGCACTCTTGTCTTTTCTATTCCGAGGTTGTTTAATCGTAATATTAGATATTTAAAAATGAATGTATACTAGGGTTGAGGTTGGAGCATGTGACTAGTGATTATTTACCCGGGGTTCAACACCTGCTATAGTCACTATTTAATTGCTCTTCCAAAAGCATCACAGGCCTAATACGAGATGTATAGCTAACTAAAGTAATGAGTGACCATTTCAGAAAATCATGGGACATATAGTATTTGGTTGCATGCTATTTTATGTCAATCATATTGCTGCTTGTAGCCTATAACTGATGCTTCGTGGTCTTTTGCCACCATCTATTGGAAATATTTAGCTATTAAAAGTTATTAATTCACGTACAGACATTGGTGAGGCAGCTCAGAAATGAAGTGTATTAGATCAGTCTCAAACCTGCCCCACGCCAATTGCTGGACTTTCACACAGAGGTTACTAGGTCACCCAATTCAAACCACATTTGAAAAATAAAACAAATGTGTCTTATTTATCAAGTGTTCTGTCTTGCAATTATACATATAATAAAATAACAACAAAATAATTAAAACACTATTTAATACTATAATTGTATTTACTAAGATAATATTATTACTAAAATAGTTTCTAAAAGTGTTCTAGGCTACCATACCCTAGAATTAGGGGTTAGGGTTACGGCTAAAATAGGTTATAAGTAGGGTAAGAGTTTCTGTATAGCACTTTGTGACATCTGCTGGTGTAAAAAGGGCTTTATAAATGCATGTGATTGATTGTTAGGTTTAGGGTTTTATGGCAAAAAACAGTATGGGTTTATAGCACTCTTGCGCCTCCCTTTGGCCATATGTGGGTACTAAATAACTAATTCATGAAATTTTTTACATTTACATTTTACATATTTAGCAGACGGTCTTATCCAGAGCGACTTACAGTTAGTGAGTGCATACATTTTCATACTGGCCCCCCGTGGGAAACGAACCCACAACCCTGGCGTTGCAAGCACCATGCTGTACCAACTGAGCTATATGACACTTGTTAGGCTCATAATCTGAGGTAGCAACTGCGTCAGATCTACAAATCCATTAGCTAGACCACCCAATTAGACAACAATCACCCCATTATACCCATTTGGTTTGCAACTCAGTGAACCTGCGCAGCATTCGCTCAATTTAATGGCTACGAAGGAAGAGTTCGATGTATATCAAATTACCCAGCAGCCATTTAGAAACAACAAGTCATCAGAAAAATTGTTATTTCTTAATAAAAAATTGTATTCTGGCTGTTTAAATCTGCCACATCTTGAAAAAGAGGACAGGGACATGCGTTTTGTTTAGATTGTACACTTTTTTCTTAAAACAAATATGTTTAACCATGACCAGAACATTTTTAACGTTTGATGGCTTTGCGCCAGACAACACCTCTTAGACTGTGGCTCACCACAACATGTACTCAGGTTAACATTGAGCGCACTCACCAAGTAACCGTAACCTTGTTAATAATAAGTTAACTGAGGTAAACCTACAGGGTTAACGCTCACCAAGTATCCATAACCTTGTAAATAATAAGTTACCTGAGGTAAACCTACAGGGTTAGTGCTCCCAAAAACTGGAACCTTGTTAACAATAAGTTACCTGAGGTAAACCTACAGGGTTAACGCTCACCAAGTATCCATAACCTTGTAAATAATAAGTTACCTGAGGTAAACCTACAGTAGAACTAATAGGAGCTGGCAGGGTGAAAAATGCCAAACATAAGGCCTGTTTTTTCGCGATTACTTCATAACCAGGGATAGAAGGTAATATTATGAAACTGGGCTCCATGGCGGATGCAATGAACTAATTTTATCAGAAATAAACGTTGTAAAAAATGTAACTTGAGGGGCCCCGAAAATAATATTCAAAAAGTTCAGTCCTTGGACACAGCGGGGTTAAACACTAAAGTTACCGTCCATCTAGTGAAGAGGAGAACCGGACAGAGGGATGGTAGGTAGCCAGCATCCGTCAACGAGAGAGGGAGAAGCCCTCCACGGTATTTAACAGGTGGAAGAAACAACCAGGGAGCTCCATCGGTCCACAAGAAAAGCAGGCAGCCGGTGATGATGTAGTGGTAGCTAGCTTAGCTAGCTGTACCGACTAGCTTGGCTAGCTAGCAGGTCGTTCGTCTGTCCCTCGTCTCGAGGATGATGACGAATCCGGTGAACCACACAATTAAACAAGAATAGCGAGTGAAAAGGATCTGGCTACACTCATACTGTCACTGACCATTACGCAAAAAAGCTAATTGAACAATAAACTTCGGCGTCTCAACACTGTAACGAACTCCGTCGTTGTTCCCCAACATCACCTCAGTCCACTCAGCGCGTAACTGGACAATATGCTTGGCGCCAAACCGTACGTGGACGCGGGCAGTTCTGTACGGGGACGCGGACAGTTCCAGAACGCGGACATGAGCAGAGCAACACAATACATTTACATTTTAATCACTTAGCAGACGCTCTTATCCAGAGCGACTTACAGTTAGTGAGTGCATACATAACCCAGTCTTTACACTGGCTTACATTAGTAATATTCATTTATTTATTTTTATATGTAAAACAAACATTCAAAGTTTTTTAAAACAAAGTGTCTCAGAGTAGAACTTTGGTCGTATAAGTGCTGAGAAGAAAGACATTTTACACTTATGGGTATAAATTAAAGCTATGCATGAAGCCTCTAGTCCCACCTAGTCGGTAGATATTTAGGACACCTCATGAGCTGTCCTAACCAGTTAAGAATTAACAGCAGGTGTCTTGATAATACTATAGAATAATGCAGTGAGTCAGTGGTTCCTGCGCCACATGTAATTGCTTTGGAGTAGTTAAAATAATGTTTCTATATTTCTATATGATCAATCCATAAATAATATAGACCTACATGGAACAGTTTCTCTTCAGCATTTGACAATGATTTCTGTATAATAATTATGTATAATAAGTGTTGGTGATTCAATAGCCTAGTTAATCATTACATGTCTTTTAACACACTATCTATGTTTTGCTCAGTCTGGCAGTTACCCAGAACTATCATAGGCTCTCTCTCTTGTGGCTGCTGCTGATGACAACTGAATGTATGTTATCATAATAATGATGTCTGCATAACATTTTGTCTTCATTTTGGCAGATTAACTCATGCTTATTTCTGAATATTAACTCAGGTTTTCGCCCAGCGGCAAATGAGTTGGAGCTGTGGCAGGCGTTGGACCTGTGGCCGAAAAGTGTCCAGTTTGAATCCCGGGCCGGGCGCTGGAAAGAACGGACGGAATTGATCTGACCCCTGGAGGGCTGCTGGGTCCACGTCCTCAAAACAATCCCCTTTCGTTGGGCCCTTGAGCAAGGCCCTTAACCCCACAACATGCTCTCCATCCGGGGGCGCTGCACTGCAGCTTGAACCTGTGCTGGTCTCAACTGTATGTGTGAGGTCTGCTGTTTGGGGGGGTTATGAACAGAGCAGAAAATACATTTTTGTTGTTTGCTGGAACTAATGGACAAAGTTGTACTGTATTGTAATGTATTGTATTGTAAAGAAGTCAGCCAGAGTTGGGCCATCGTTCGAACAAAGAGATGCCTCCCTGGCCACCAGTGTGTTTGAATATAACGAAGATAAATTCTACCCCCCATACAATACTTTCATACACAGTAATTACTTTTTTATATCTATAAAAATAATAATTTCTTATACACATTACATTTTGGATAGATAGTACTCAGACATCTATAGTGTTTACAGTAATGACTATTACCGATCATGATCTTTTTTAATGAATATTGGGATTTTTCAACCATTCCTATTTTCCTATAAATTATATTCTTCTAAAAATATTCCTATTTAATAGTAGTAGCCATAATTCATAAATGACACCATGCAGGGTTCTATATGGAGCCATTTTGGTTCAGGGAAGAAGAACCTCTAGAGTTCTGATTAAAGAACCCTATAAAAGGTTTCTATATAGAACTTTTAGTGGTTCCATATATTAAGCAAGCGATAGAACACTTGTTGTTTAAAACAGGAGTGAAGAGTGTGTTGATTTGATGGTAGTATTGTCAAAATTCTGCTTGTAACAACGATCAGAATTAGTAAAAACAATAAGGTTCTGCATGACAACATATTAGACAATAACTAAGAGTAGGATAAATGATTGTGTCATGCAAAACTTCTATAGATGTGTGTGTGTATGCTGGTAAAGATGTGTCTGTGTGTTTGTGTGTGTGTGTGTGTGTGTGTGTGTGTGTGTGTGTGTGTGTGTGTGTGTGTGTGTGTGTGTGTGTGTGTGTGTGTGTGTGTGTGTGTGTGTGTGTGTGTGTGTGTGTGTGTGCTGGTGAGACAACCACATATCACAGTCAAATATACAGGATACAAACATTTCATTCCAGCTATATAGCGTATTGCTTAACAAAAATTAATATGCAAAAATCTATTAATTAAAATCTTACAACAACAACATTTTACACGCACATGAAGGTACCCATAAGCAATCATTTCTGATGTAAAATAACAAACGTGAAAAAATTGTGGATATAACGTTTTAGAAATAAACTCCTTATAAATTCTTAAACAACATTGTTATCTCACCTCTTAGCTTTGGTGTCATGTCCCCCAGAGAGACTTGTTTTAGAGGCAGGGACCCCCTCCTCTCTCTCCCCAGAGAGACTCATTTTAGAGGCAGGGCCCCCCTCCTCTCTCTCCCCAGAGAGACTCATTTTAGAGGCAGATCCCCCCTCCTCTCTCTCCCCAGAGAGACTCATTTTCGAGCACTGACCCCTAAACAGAGATGCTGCATGTTGGTTGTGGTGAACACAGTGACAACTAATTATTGAAGGTCAATTGTTCTATTTTATTCATTATCTCTTAGAAATAAAACATTTACTAACAGACACGTCCAAACAGTCAGGTGATTTAATGCAATCACATCAACACGTAGTTTAGTGAGCAGGTAGCTTAGTGGGTAAGAGCGTTGTGCCAGTAACCGAAAGGTCACTGGTTCTAATCCCCGAGCCGACTAGGTGAAAAATCTGTCGATGTGCCCTTGAGCAAGGCACTTAACCCTATTTGCTCATGTAAGTCGCTCTGGATAAGAGCGTCTGCTAAATGTCGTGACTGATATTGTTAACCTTTTCTCCATGTAGTGGAACTAATAATAATAATAGTAATAATAATAATAATGGGGGATTGATGGAAGTTACAATCTATCTGAAATATTAAAGCTGATCTAAAACTAAAATAAAATAAAATAAAAATGAAAATAATGTCTCACTTTCTCTTGCAATAATTCCACTCATTCTAGTGTGTTGCTTTCTTCAACAGGTCTGCTATAATTATGATATTATTTAATTTAATTCATAATATCAATGTTAAGAAAAGTACGTTCAGGTTTCTGAACGTACTTTCTGTTAATGGACTGTTAGATCTGAGTGTTTTACTGTCATTCTCTATACTATAATAACACCATATATTTAATTTCCCTACACACTTTACAATAATCCCTTGGAAGAGTCTTACCTTGTAGCCTGTATTCACAACCAGAACATGTCAAGTCATTGAGATATTTTCCGTTCTGCTCAGAGAGCACCTTCCTGATGACAAGTGGCTCTGTATCTATGTTGTAGGTACAGTTGATCTTTGGATGCAATAATATCTGGTCAAGTCTAGTGGCACAACACCATAGTATAGCATTAACATAACAGTAGTTTAACCTTTGGCCAGTAATGGTCATGGCATACTATAAAATGTAGAATCATTATGAGGGATCCAGTTTCAACATATCTCTAACTTAGAAGTTAAAATATTAAATTAAATGATTTTATACTAATACAATTGCTCAGAGAAAGAGATTTTGTTTAACAAGTAATACTTTTTTTCTCAAAAAGGTAGCGGTCAAAATTGACACCCCCGTTCAATACCTCCCTTGCGAGAACACATTGGGAGGGATATTAGACAATTCCTACATACAGAATCCTTCCAAATGAGCAACTACAGGAAGGTAAAGGTACAACTAAACACACAATAAAGAAACAAATCTCCCTAACTGACAGGAGGCTTGAATCTTAGTCATTTACCCACCGACCTCTTACTACTATCCCAATGTATACATTCTACCAACATCATACATCAATAATCCCTGGTAGGATCCTTACTACTATCCCAATGTATACATTCTACCAACATCATACATAAATAATCCCTGGTAGGATCCTTACTACTATCCCAATGTATACATTCTACCAACATCATACATAAATAATCCCTGGTAGGATCCTTACTACTATCCCAATGTATACATTCTACCAACATCATACATAAATAATCCCTGGTAGGATCCTTACTACTATCCCAATGTATACATTCTACCAACATCATACTTACATAATCCCTGGTAGGATCCTTACTACAATCCCAATATATACATTCTACCAACATCATACATAAATAATCCCTTGTAGGATCCTTACTACTATCCCAATGTATACATTCTACCAACATCATACATAAATAATCCCTGGTAGGATCCTTACTACTATCCCAATGTATACATTCTACCAACATCATACATAAATAATCCCTGGTAGGATCCTTACTACTATCCCAATGTATACATTCTACCAACATCATACATAAATAATCCCTGGTAGGATCCTTACTACTATCCCAATGTATACATTCTACCAACATCATACATAAATAATCCCTGGTAGGATCCTTACTACTATCCCAATGTATACATTCTACCAACATCATACATAAATAATCCCTGGTAGGATCCTTACTACTATCCCAATGTATACATTCTACCAACATCATACATGAATAATCCCTGGTAGGATCCTTACTACTATCCCAATGTATACATTCTACCAACATCATACATAAATAATCCCTGGTAGGATCCTTACTACTATCCCAATGTATACATTCTACCAACATCATACATAAATAATCCCTGGTAGGATCCTTACTACTATCCCAATGTATACATTCTACCAACATCATACATAAATAATCCCTGGTAGGATCCTTACTACTATCCCAATGTATACATTCTACCAACATCATACATCAATAATCCCTGTTAGGATCCTTACTTTGCAGCCTGAATAAAAAAATAAATAAAAAAATGATTGCCTTGGCAACGTCTATTTGGGGATCCCAATAAAAAACTAAATACTTAACATGACCACAATAATGTCAGCTGTAGTTGTTGTAAGATGCCCATCATACACTGGTGGCAGGTAGCCTAGCGGATAAGGGTGTTGGACCAGTAACCGAAAGGTTGCTGGTTTGAAACCCTGAGCTGACTAGGTAAAAAAACTGTAGATGTGCCCATGAGTATCTTTGGATAAGAGCGTATGTTAAATGACGAAAATGTAAATACTATTATTTAAAATGGTCAAGGGCTTTATGAATGTATTTTAATGCCTATCATCTGCCATGTAAAGTGTTACCATGCAATTTCTTTGAAAAAAGCCTGAAATGGTGGAAGGTCAAAGATCATGAGTATTTGATGTATGTGTCTCTCTCAGTCTCTGTCTGTCTCTAACCCCAGTTGTCAGTAAAGAAAACAGTTAGCTACACCTCATGGTTAATGGTTTATCCTCATGGTGTGTAGAAAGCATACCTATATAAAAGTATATTTGTTCTTGTCCAGCCATTAAATATTTTTAGATGACAGATCAGGATATCCTATCAACTCTAAACTGGAGAGAGGACAGAGCAGGATATCCTATAAACTCTAAACTGGAGAGAGGACAGAGCAGGATATCCTATAAACTCTAAACTGGAGAGAGGACAGAGCAGGATATCCTATAAACTCTAAACTGGAGAGAGGACAGAGCAGGATATCCTATAAACTCTAAACTGGAGAGAGGACAGAGCAGGATATCCTGTAAACTCTAGTAAGTATATGTTTAATCAAGGAAGTGTGTGTCTCCTAAATGGTGTGTGAGTCTTTTTATCACACTGTAATTCTGGAAGTTGGAACCCACTCCTAAGATGAGTGTCTCTGAGGAGAGAGAGGAGGGGGGCACTGCCAACCCCCAGACCCAGAGAGCAGTCTCCAGTACCCAGCTGTCTGTCTATGACTGGTCCATGTACAAACCTCTCAATGTTATCAGTGGACCAATGCCCTTTGACCCAAAGTAAGATTACTGCCATACATTATAGATTATAAAAGTGGAATTCCTCAAAGATCTGTGGAGAATTTGAGAATGTAACAGACTGTAGTCCGGTTGGGAGGTTGGGAGTTCAACGTTATATCAATCATTTACTTATGAAGCTCTTTTACATCAGCAGTTCCATGTGGGGAGAAATGGAGGGAAATGTCTGACATGATGAATAATGCAGGGTGATTTCTGATACTACTGATCAACATTACTGTATGAAATACTATGGGGTTTAATAATGATCCAGGGTGATTTCTGATACTACTGATCATCATTACTGTATGAAATACTATGGGGTTTAATAATGATCCAGGGTGATTTCTAATACTACTGATCATCATTACTGTATGAAATACTATGGGGTTTAATAATGATCCAGGGTGATTTCTGATACTACTGATCATCATTACTGTATGAAATACTATGGGGTTTAATAATGATCCAGGGTGATTTCTGATACTACTGATCATCATTACTGTATGAAATACTATGGGGTTTAATAATGATCCAGGGTGATTTCTGATACTACTGATCAACATTACTGTATGAAATACTATGGGGTTTAATAATGATCCAGGGTGATTTCTGATACTACTGATCAACATTACTGTATGAAATACTATGGGGTTTAATAATGATCCAGGGTGATTTCTGATACTACTGATCATCATTACTGTATGAAATACTATGGGGTTTAATAATGATCCAGGGTGATTTCTGATACTACTGATCATCATTACTGTATGAAATACTATGGGGTTTAATAATGATCCAGGGTGATTTCTGATACTACTGATCATCATTACTGTATGAAATACTATGGGGTTTAATAATGATCCAGGGTGATTTCTCATACTACTGATCATCATTACTGTATGAAATACTATGGGGTTTAATAATGATCCAGGGTGATTTCTGATACTACTGATCATCATTACTGTATGAAATACTATGGGGTTTAATAATGATCCAGGGTGATTTCTCATACTACTGATCATCATTACTGTATGAAATACTATGGGGTTTAATAATGATCCAGGGTGATTTCTCATACTACTGATCATCATTACTGTATGAAATACTATGGGGTTTAATAATGATCCAGGGTGATTTCTGATACTACTGATCATCATTACTGTATGAAATACTATGGGGTTTAATAATGATGCAGGGTGATTTCTAATACTACTGATCATCATTACTGTATGAAATACTATGGGGTTTAATAATGATCCAGGGTGATTTCTGATACTACTGATCATCATTACTGTATGAAATACTATGGGGTTTAATAATGATCCAGGGTGATTACTCATACTACTGATCATCATTACTGTATGAAATACTATGGGGTTTAATAATGATCCAGGGTGATTTCTGATACTACTGATCAACATTACTGTATGAAATACTATGGGGTTTAATAATGATGCAGGGTGATTTCTGATACTACTGATCATCATTACTGTATGAAATACTATGGGGTTTAATAATGATCCAGGGTGATTTCTAATACTACTGATCATCATTACTGTATGAAATACTATGGGGTTTAATAATGATCCAGGGTGATTTCTCATACTACTGATCATCATTACTGTATGAAATACTATGGGGTTTAATAATGATCCAGGGTGATTTCTCATACTACTGATCATCATTACTGTATGAAATACTACGGGGTTTAATAATGATCCAGGGTGATTTCTGATACTACTGATCATCATTACTGTATGAAATACTATGGGGTTTAATAATGATCCAGGGTGATTTCTGATACTACTGATCATCATTACTGTATGAAATACTACGGGGTTTAATAATGATCCAGGGTGCTTTCTAATACTACTGATCAACATTACTGTATGAAATATTATTTTTTTCTTTAAAAAACTGCATTGTTGGTTAAGGGCTTGTAAGTAAGCATTTCACTGTAATGTCTACACCTGTTGTATTCAGCGCATGTGGCAAATAAAATTTGATTTGATTTGAAAATATTATGGGGGAAAAATACCCAGCTGTCAGAGACTCCAACCAGACCCAGAGAGTAGAGTCTCCAGTACCCAGCTGTCAGAGACTCCAACCAGACCCAGAGAGTAGAGTCTCCAGTACCCAGCTGTCAGAGACTCCAACCAGACCCAGAGAGTAGAGTCTCCAGTACCCAGCTGTCAGAGACTCCAACCAGACCCAGAGAGTAGAGTCTCCAGTACCCAGCTGTCAGAGACTCCAACCAGACCCAGAGAGTAGAGTCTCCAGTACCCAGCTGTCAGAGACTCCAACCAGACCCAGAGAGTAGAGTCTCCAGTACCCAGCTGTCAGAGACTCCAACCAGACCCAGAGAGTAGCGTCTCCAGTACCCAGCTGTCAGAGACTCCAACCAGACCCAGAGAGTAGAGTCTCCAGTACCCAGCTGTCAGAGACTCCAACCAGACCCAGAGAGTAGAGTCTCCAGTACCCAGCTGTCAGAGACTCCAACCAGACCCAGAGAGTAGAGTCTCCAGTACCCAGCTGTCAGAGACTCCAACCAGACCCAGAGAGTAGAGTCTCCAGTACCCAGCTGTCAGAGACTCCAACCAGACCCAGAGAGTAGAGTCTCCAGTACCCAGCTGTCAGAGACTCCAACCAGACCCAGAGAGTAGAGTCTCCAGTACCCAGCTGTCTCTATGAAGAGTGACTGGTCCATGGACAATCTCCACATTTTATCGGCAGAACGATGACATTTGATCAAAGGTAATATTACTTTTATTGTTCAGAGGGTTTTGAGTTCACTTCCTGAACCGACCTGAAACAGGATCCTTTTATCCTCATTGAAATGGGCATTGTGTTTTTCCCCTTTTGTGTAAAATGCTATATCCCTACTATAACTATGGCAACGAGGACCAGGCATACTGAATTACTGTGTTGATGTGTCTCTACAGCTGATCAACTCTTTCCATGATGGCCTTGTCATTGAAACATCCCAGAAGATCAAGGTGAGAATAAAGCCGTTAGATCATAATGTTGACAATACAATAGCCATGACAATAGCCTGGAAACCCAACAAATATACCCCACTAAATATAATTCTAATAAACCTTGTATTGTCCATCCAGATGCCATGTGGAGTGGCTTAGTGTCCTGTTCTCTCCTCCCCCCAACAACGAGCCATATGGAGTGGCTTAGTGTCCTGTTCTCTCCTCCCCCAACAACGAGCCATATGGAGTGGCTTAGTGTCCTGTTCTCTCCTCCCCCCAACAACGAGCCATATGGAGTGGCTTAGTGTCCTGTTCTCTCCTCCCCCAACAACGAGCCATATGGAGTGGCTTAGTGTCCTGTTCTCTCCTCCCCCCAACAACGAGCCATATGGAGTGGCTTAGTGTCCTGTTCTCTCCTCCCCCAACAACGAGCCATATGGAGTGGCTTAGTGTCCTGTTCTCTCCTCCCCCAACAACGAGCCATATGGAGTGGCTTAGTGTCCTGTTCTCTCCTCCCCCCAACAACGAGCCATATGGAGTGGCTTAGTGTCCTGTTCTCTCCTCCCCCAACAACGAGCCATAGCTGGAGTGGCTTAGTGTCCTGTTCTCTCCTCCCCCCAACAACGAGCCATATGGAGTGGCTTAGTGTCCTGTTCTCTCCTCCCCCAACAACGAACCATATGGAGTGGCTTAGTGTCCTGTTCTCTCCCCCCCCCCCCTACTACTGCCAGTAGTACTGACTCCTTCCTGAACAGATCAGTAATGTTGAGGCCAGGATGAGGCCACTGACTCCTTCCTCAACAGATCAACCTGTGACTGGGAGAGGACAATGTAAAATCGATAACGAAATTGTTTTGACAATTAAAGTGCTTTTTATTTTGAAAAGTACAATATATCCATGTACAATTAGTTTTTCAACATAAAATATATACAACAAATTATCACATTGGTATTTTAATAGTGTTATTGTAAGAGTTTAAATGGTTAAACAGAGGATACATCTAAAACAATATAAAACAAGTGCAGTATGTTCTGAGTATGTTACCTTAACGTCAACTCATAACGTCCCACTATAACTTCATGGGAGTCTAGTGGAAAGACTGCATGTTGCTTTGGGTGGATTCATCAACATTTGCAGAATATTCCTGTAATGTCAGATGGCATCTTGTCAGACGGCAACAGCCTAGTCGGCTGCAGACACTCATAAGGAGTTCAAGTAGTTTATTTGCCATTTGCAGGTATTAAAAGTAATACATGCATTGTAATTCCTTGTTGGAGCTCATATAGGACAGTACATACCAGTGGAGGCTGCTGAGAGGAGGACGGCTCATAATAATGGCTGGAACGGAGACAATTAAATGGCATCAAACACATGGAAACCATGGAAACCATGTATTTGATACCATTCCACTCAATCCGCTCCAGCCATTACAAGCCTGTCCTCCCCAACTAAGGTCCCACCAACCTCCTGTGGTACGTACACACAAACAGTAAAATATATCATAAGAACATCAATAAAAAATGCAAAGAGTGTGTGTGTGTGTCCCGTGTGTGTGTGTGTGTGTGTGTGTCCAGTGTGTGTGTGTGTGTGTGTGTGTGTCCAGTGTGTGTGTCCAGTGTGTGTGTGTGTGTCAGTGTTACCATGGTTACTATTTACAGGGACACTGAGGAGTCAACATCATAAACCCAAAACCCTGGATAGAGGGGCTCAGTGAATGTGGAGTGGAATGTGTTCAGGTGGGTCAGTGTGTCAGAAGAGACTCTGTAGAAGGACAGAGTGCCGGCTGGCCAGTCCAGATACACTCCTACTCTGTGGGAGCTGGAGGAGGGGACGTCTATGGTAGTGGACTTATTATTGTGACAGGCAGAGTAACTGTTGTCAGAGCAGATCAGACTCCAGGACTTGTCATTGTATCCAAGCCAACAGTCATTACCCTTTCCTCTCCTGCTGATTCCTTTATATGTCACTCCTATAACAGCCCCTCTCCCACTCCACTCTACCTCCCAGTAACAGCGCCCAGTCAGACCCTCTCTACACAGCACCTGTCCATAGTCCTCAAATCTCTCTGGGTGATCAGGATACGGCTGCTCCTCTCTCCTACATGTCACCTTTCTGTTCTCCTCAGACAGAGAGAGGAATCTGTTTACTGTGTTTGGGTTCAGTGTGAGATCACAGACATCTGATGGATGAAACCAGACACAATATTAGAAATCATCATCATTCACATTAGAATGTTAACTCACTTTTCACTAATTCAGTTAATGTAGATGTTTCTAGGTATCAAAAGGAGAAGTTAAGGTAACTTGAGACTTGTTCAATGATTATATGTTATACTGTGTGGTATTATAAAACACACTTATTCCCATTAATTACACACACACACACACATCCTGAACACACACATATCCTGAACACACACACACATCCTGAACACACACACACACACACACACACACACACACACACACACACACACACACACACACACACACACACACACACACACACACACATTGTCAAAGCAACTCTTTGAAAACTTTGGTGTCCCTGATTTCTGCTTCTGTAGAACTACAGCTGATATTTAATATACAAAAATATTATTATTTAATATACAAAAATGTATGCACGCATGACTGTAAGTCGCTTTGGATAAAAGCGTCTGCTAAATGGCATATTATTATTATTATTATTATAATATGACCAAGTAAGTAATGATGGTGGTCTTTGACTTTGACTTCACTTGAATTAAGACTTATTCTTAGTCATATTCTTCACAGCAGTCAACACTCACATTTTCTAAGTCCAGGTTTCATTGTGTTCTCTCCATCATGTTCCACACTGTAGCGGTAAGCAGAAGAACAGACAGTCATTGAGTGATACACCTGAACTCACACACACACACACACACACACACACACACACACACACACACACACACACACACACACACACACACACACACACACACACACACACACACACACAAACACACACACACACACACAACTTTGTACAAGCGGTGGTAAGAATGTTTGTCTGTGTGTGTGTCCAGTGTGGGTGTGTGTGCGTGTCCAGTGTGTGTGTCCAGTGTGTGTTTGTGTGTGTCCAATGTGTGTGTGTGTGTGTGTGTGTGTGTGTGTGTGTGTGTGTGTGTCCAGCGTGTGTGTGGAATGTGTGTGTGTCCAGTGTGTGTGTGTCCTGTTTGTGTGTGTGTGTGTCCAGTTTGTGTGTGTCCAGTGTGTGTGTGTGTGTGTGTGTCCAGCGTGTGTGTGGAATGTGTGTGTGTCCAGTGTGTGTGTGTCCTGTTTGTGTGTGTGTGTGTCCAGTTTGTGTGTGTCCAGTGTGTGTGTGTGTGTGTGTGTCCAGTGTGTGTGTGTGTGTGTGTGTCCTCTTTGTGTGTGCCCAATGTGTATGTGTGTGTGTGTGTCCAGTGTGTGTGTGTGTCCTGTGTGTGTGTGTGTCCAGTGTGTGTGTGTGCCCAGTGTCCAGTGTGTGTGTCCAGTTTGTGTCCAGTGTGTGTGGTCAGTGTGTGTGTGTGTGTGTGTCCAGTGTGTGTGTGTGTCCAATCTGTGTGTGTGTCCAGTGTGTGTGTGTCCAGTGTGTGTGTTTGTGTGTGTATGTGTGTGTGTGTGTGTGTGTGTGTGTGTGTGTGTGTGTGTGTGTATGTGTCCAGTGTGTGTGTGTGGGTGTGTGTCCAGTGTGTGAGTGTTTGTGTGTCCAGTGTGTGTGTGTGTCCAGTGTGTGTGTGTGTGTCCAGTGGTTGTGTGTGTCCAGTGTGTGTGTGTGTGTGTGTGTGTGTGTGTGTGTGTGTGTGTGTGTGTGGGTGTGTGTCCAGTGTGTGTGTGTGTGGGTCCAGTGTGTGTGTTTGTGTGTGTGTTCAGTGTGTGTGTGTGTTTGTCTGTCCAGTGTGTGTGTGTGTGTGTGTCAAGTGTGAGTGTGTGTGTGTGTGTCCGGTGTGTTTGTGTGTGTGTCCAGTGTGTGTGTGTTTGTCCAGTGTGTGTGTGTGTGTCTAGTGTGAGTGTGTGTGTCCAGTGTGTGTGTGTGTGTGTCCAGTGTGTGTGGGTGTGTGTCCAGTGTGTGAGTGTTTGTGTGTCCTGTGTGTGTGTGTGTGTGTGTGTGTGTCCAGTGTGTGTGTGTGTGTGTCCAGTGTGTGTCCAGTGTATGTGTGTGTGTGTGTGTGTGTTTCCAGTGTGTGCGTGTGTCCAGTGTGTGTGTGTGTGTGTGTGTGTGTGTGTGTGTGTCCAGTGTTAGTGAGTGTGTGTGTGTGTGTGTGTGTGTGTGTGTGTGTGTGTGTGTGTGTCCAATGTGTTTGTGTGTGTGTCCAGTGTGTGTGTGTGTGTGTCCAGTGTGTGTGTGTGTGTGTGTGTGTGCGTGTGTGTCCAGGGTGTCCAGTGTGAGTGTGTGTGTGTGTGTCCAGTGTGTTTGTGTGTGTGTCCAGTATGTGTGTGTGTCTAGTGTGAGTGTGTGTGTCCAGTGTGTGTGTGTGTATGTGTGTCCAGTGTGTGTATGTGTGTGTGTGTGTGTGTGTGTATGTGTGTGTGTGTGTGTGTGTGGGTCCAGTGTGTGTGTTTGTGTGTGTGTTCAGTGTGTGTGTGTGTTTGTCTGTCCAGTGCGTGTGTGTGTGTGTGTCCAGTGTGAGTGTGTGTGTGTGTGTGTGTCCAGTGTGTTTGTGTGTGTGTCCAGTGTGTGTGTTTGTCCAGTGTGTGTGTGTGTCTACTGTGAGTGTGTGTGTCCAGTGTGTGAGTGTGTGTCCAGTGTGTGTGGGTGTGTGTCCAGTGTGTGAGTGTTTGTGTGTCCAGTGTGTGTGTGTGTGTCCAGTGTGAGTGTGTGTGTGTGTGTGTGTGTGTGTGTGTGTGTGTGTCTCGTGTGTTTGTGTGTGTGTCCAGTGTGTGTGTGTTTGACCAGTGTGTGTGTGTGTCTACTGTGAGTGTGTGTGTCCAGTGTGTGTGTGTGTGTCCAGTGTGTGTGGGTGTGTGTCCAGTGTGTGAGTGTTTGTGTGTCCAGTGTGTGTGTGTGTGTGTGTGTGTGTCCAGTGTGTGTGTGTGTCCAGTGTGTGTCCAGTGTGTGT